>NC_057808.1:197604503-197794971 GCF_018294505.1 Triticum aestivum | reverse complement strand
GGCCGGGGTGCTGACGTGGCGGCCTCCGGTTGGCCGGGCGCGGCGGCGGGGATGTGTCCGGTGGCGGCGGACGCGTCCGGTGGCGGCAGGGGCAATTTGATCTAGGGTTTGACCCGGATTTCGGAGGGGGAGGTGTTTTTATAGGTAGAGGGAGCTAGGAGACTCCAAATGGAGCACGGTTTTCGCCCACACGATCGTGATCGAAGGACCTAGAGCATGGAAGTGACTTAGATGGGTTTTGGGCTTTTTGGAGGGGTTTTTGCTGCAACACACAAAAGGACTTTGCGGTTACCCGGTTAACCGTTGGAGCGTCAAACGACCTCCAAATGGCACGGAACTTGACAGGTGGTCTACCGGTGGTATACCAAGGCCACTTGGCAAGACTCGGTTCATTCCGAGAACGGTCAACACCCGCTCACGAAAAGAAACAAGAGGGATGCGCCGGTGCATGTGGGAGTGCCGGATTGCAAAACGGACAACGGGGAAAATGCTCGGACGCATGAGACGAACCCGTATGCAAATGAGATGAACACAATGACATGATATGAGATGCATGACATGAACCAAATGCAAAACGAAAAACAAAACCCGACCACGAAGGGAATATCATAACACATAGCCGCAAATGGCAAGAGTTGGAGTTACAAATATGCTAAGGTTACATCTGGGGTGTTACACGCGCCCTTCTCTCTCTCCTACAGCTCGCGCCAGAACGCCGCCCCGCTCGGCCAATGCTCGCGCCGCTCCTGTGGCCCGCCCGCAGCTTGCCCCGCTCCTCCTCTCTCTCCCTGGCACCCTAGACCACTCCCACGAACACCCCCGAGCCCTCCATTCCCTCTCTAACGGCCACCCGAGCCGATCCCGCGGGCACCCGTAGGCCGCGCCTACGGTGGACCTAGGCCAGCCTATATAAGGCGACCCCGAGCCTCTCTCTCACTCCCTGCCGCTCCCCCACACTCCTAATCCACCTCCCGCACCACCCATTTGTCTCCAGAGCTGCTCGAGCTCGAGATCGAGCTCCGCCGCCTCGGCTCGTCGGTGTTCGCGCAGTACAGGCCTCCTCCGCCCCTGTTCTCTCTCGTCTGGAACCGCGCGGCATCACTGACCATTCCCCTCTCTTCCCCCATTCTTTTTGCAGCCGGGAACGGCCGAAACCACCGACGCCCGAAGCACCTCCGCCGCATGACCTCGTCGCCGGCGATCCAGGCTGCTCCGGTAACCAACTCCACCTCCACCCGAACGGCGACATGACGCTGAGCCCAGCCGTGCCCTCGCCCGACCTCGCCGTGCCCTGCATCGTCGCCGGTGAGCTCGCCAGCCGTCTGGACTCGGGGTTAGGGATGACAGGCGGGCCCCGCCTGTCGGCCTCTCCCCTCCATCGCCTCTCTCTCTCTTGCTGACGCCTGGGCCCCGCCTGTCAGGTTTAAACCTGGCGCGCGCGCGTGCACCAGTGCGCTGGGCCACCTCTAGGACTGGGCCTGCTGCGCTGCGGCTGTTCTGGCCCAGTTGCACAGTGCTCCTTTTCCTTTTTCTTTTCTGTTAGACTTGCAAAAATTCCACAGGATTAAATATTCATCCAAATGGAATAGTTCCAGTTCCTAAAATCTTGTAAAAATCCCACCTATTTAATGGTGTAGTTTTCATACATGCCCAACCAACTTTTCTGTACTGCTCAAATTCAAATTCAAATTTGAGCCATTAAATCATTGTTTAAAAATCCATTGCTCTGTCCCTGTAGCTCCAAATCCAAAACTAAGAATTTTCCCCTCCTTAGTTTTCACCCTAGTATTTAACAAAAATGAGTTGACATTTTTCAGAGCACTTTGGTTTTTTTGTTTTATTATTGCCTTATTTTTTCCGTTGTTTTGTTGCGACGAATAGATCCCGTGTTTGACGAGGTAGTTGGAGAAGAAGAAGGAGAAGGACTTAAAAACTTTGAAGACCAAGCCAACCAAGGCAAGCAGCCCTTTGACCATGTGTGAGAAACCCTTTTGTGGATGTCATATAGCACCTTATTATCAATGCATCAGATCTTGATGAGGTGGTGACCACTTTGGTTGCTGCCTTTGTTACTTTCCTATTGAAACTTGCATCAAGCATGACCCTACCTTCCTATGAGGGTTATGCCGGTGGGAGTAGATAGGATGCTAAAGTAGTTGCTACGCAAAAAGGGACGGGAATATGCATGGTATTTTCAAAAGACTTTTTCGAAAACCCCGCCGGGGCAAGTGCGTGTGTTGTTTTCGAAAACGGATTAGATTTAAGATTTTTCGACTGTCCCAACCTTACATGCGCAACCACTCTACCCTTATATGGGAAAGGGCATTATTGATTACCTAGGCTGATACTAGCTTGGAGCCCGCATTACTAGTGACGGGAGAGTCGTTGTTGCGCTCTCTCGGGACGGGGTCGTGCCAGGTAGGGCGGCCATGACTGTTTTCACAGGGCACCGGACACACCGTTGGTACCCCGTGCTTGTGGTATGTGATGAATATGGGAGCAAGGCTCCACAATTTTAAAATGTGAAATGTTGGGCACGGGGGTTACTACCAATCGAGTGGACTCTATGTTAGTGTCGTCTAGGGAAAGATAGTGATCGGGTGCTTACCCCGGGTACTTGAAGTACCGCGGGTCGTGGATGACACGGAAGTTCCCAGGATCTTGTGGGTAAAGTGTGGAACCTCTGCAGAGTGTAAAACTATACGAATAGTCATGTCCATGGTCAAGGACAGTTGGGCGGTGCTGCTTAAACTACGTCCAGAGTTTTCAAACCGTGAGTGTGTGTTGATAAAACTAATTGGGTTAAGTTAGATGGCTTGACTCGAGGATCAAGTTGGATTGGTGTCCAACTCCGCTTATGTTGATATCTGTAACTTGTTCATACGGATACCTGTACTCTCGTGATGCATACTTTACATGTTGATAGATCATGTCATTGCACTCAAAACTAGCTTTCTGCAAACTACCTACTTAGTGCTATATCATTGCATTATTGTGCCCAGTCCCGATCATGGGTTGCTTGCGAGTACATTCAAAGTACTCATTGGCTTGCCACTGGTTATTTAATTGGCCAGGCATGGAAGAACAGGAGTTCGAAGAAGAGTTCTTTGGAGACGAACATGCGAACTAGGACATTTCCCAATCAGAATGCATGTAGGGTTAAAGCAGATGGCATGGGTTCTACTTATCGACGAGGATTTCCGCTGCTTACGTTTATTTGGTACTCAGCCCTTGTGGCTTTATCTATGTAATACTTGGCCATAATGGTCATAATTTGTGTAAGACGGTATGTATGGATGTAAGACTCTTGTTATTCAGCTTCTGTGTGTTCAGTGAGCATTGATCTCTGGGGTCACTGTGCACATGCATTCGGTGATCACGACTTATGAGTCCGGGTCCCCACACGTGGGCGTCTCCGCTTCCCCACGCTGCCTCGGCAACTGCCCGACTTGACGAGTCCCTGGTGCATGCAGAAAAGCCATCATTACCTGCGATCATGGGGGTCGTCGGTTAGCCTCCTCCTGCTAGAAATGGGGAGGGGGGGTGGAGCCCCCGTCGCCCGTCTCTTTCCCGGTTCCGCTTGCTTCTTCTTCCTTGCTTCACTGCTAGCAGCGACACCCATGGCACCAACAAAGAGGTTCTCGGCCGCGGAGAAAGGGAACGCTCGCCAAGAGGGGCCCGGCTCTCCTCCGCCGAAGAGGGTGCACGGTCGCCCTCGTAAGCACGCCGTGACCCCTGCTGTGGTTCCTCGTGGGCGAGGATGAGTCTCTTCGGGGTCCGGTGCCGCTCCAGGCGTCCGAGGCTGCGTTTCTCCTCCTAGTGGAAGCCGCTTGGGGCACGGTGGTCCCGTCGACGAGGGGAGGCGTTCTTTGGTCGCTAGGCTTCCCCGGCCACGCTTCCACTCGGCAGAGGTGCTGCTGGAGTTTGTTGTGTGGTCGAAGAACCCGACCGGCACCTGGCTCCAGCTTCCGCGCTCCTCTGCCGGAGAGCTAGCGACTTCGGGTCCCAGCGGCCTCTGGCTGGAGGCGGACGGCTGCTGCAGCAAGGCCTCGTGGGTCAAGGTCGAGATCTCCGTCGCGGGCAACATAGCCCTGGTTCGCGGCTGGCGGACATTTGCCCGCGCGCGCGGCCTGGGCAGGTGGTGCACCCTCCACTTCAAGCACGACGGTGCCGTGACCCTCTTCGTGAGGGTGTTCGGGGAAGATGGTCGCCACGCTGGGTGCTGCCCTGAAGACAGCGACGGTGACGAAGTGCTTGGCCTTGGCGATAGCCGCGACAAGGACGAGGGCGAGCTTGCGCTCGGTGATGGCCGTGACTCGTCCAGCACCGGCGGCTCCTCCTCCGGCGAAAGCTCCAGCGGCGGCGGCTACGACCAACTGCCCCGTCGCCGCACTCGCTTTGAGGACGCTGGCGGGTCATCCCGTCGTCGCGCCCCGGTGAAGCGCGAGGAGGGCTCTGGCTGAGTTTGGGGGAGCGCTGGTGTCGGAGTAAATGGCCACGGGTAGCCTAACCGACTACCCCTGGCTCTTCAGAAAAATTATCAGGCCTTTGGGCCTCCCAACGCTCCAAGCATTGGACCCCCTTCCATGGCCGGCTATCTTTGGAGCCGACTCACGGAAGGCGGCCCAGCCTCAAGCGACCTCCCTCCCCAAGACAACCGCGGGGTGGCCGACTCCAAGAAGCCGGCCTCAAAGAGCGCCGACTCCAAGAAGCCGGCCGAGACCACAACCACCAAAGCTACTCCCCCATAACGGTGACAAGACGGGGAGTGGCCACAGTGCGGCCCACTACCCCCGAAGCCCGAGTCGAGTATGGCTACAGGAGACCGTACGGGACGGCCGTCTCCCGTGCGGCTCGGCACTGTAGCCATGCTAGCCTCAACGTCATCCACGACAGACTCCCGTACGGCCCACAGGCGGCGGGCCCCTTCAGCTAGAGAGAGGCGTGAAGGCGGCCCGGCCTTTCCCAGTCGGCCAAGGGTGTAGCCGGGCCCCAGAAGCCGGCAACTCCCTTCCTCGAAGCAGGAGCCCCATTAAGGAGACAAGACAAGGTAAGGCTACAGTGAGAGACCCCGAGGCGGCCCACTGTAGCCACGCTTACCTCGACAAAGCCCTCGTCATCAGAGGCGAGGCTACAGTAAGCAGCCGCCGACAAGACCCTAGGCGGTGGGGCCGGCCTGTCGACCAAGAAGCCGGCAGCCGGCGGGACCCACCTAGTCGGCGGGACCCAACAGCCGGCGGAGAAGCCGGCGAGCGTAGACACTGACGGCTGGGGCCAGAGCCCAGCCGGATTACGATTGTACCCCCGGGGTAGGCCTATATAAACCCCCCGGAGCACCCATGCAAAGGGTTGGCTTCTAAGCATAGCACACACACCATAGATAGAGAGAAGAGAGAGCTAGCCTTGTTCTTCTTCTCCCTTGAACCAAACAGCTCTAGGAGCGATTGTAGCTACTTTCACCGATCTAGTGATCCTCCGGAGACCCCGCAGAGCAGGACTAGGGGTGTTATCTCCTCGGAGAGCCCCGAACCTGGGTAAGATCCGCCGGCGTGCATGTCTTCGCCTCATCCCGTTTCCAGGCACCGGCGACGTTTTATTGGCACCCACAATGATAAGCCACCCGTTGGCATATGTCGCACCAACCACCCGACATTTGGCGCCCACCGTGGGGCCAGGTGCACTGTCGTCCGGAAACCTGTTTTGGACGGGAACCCTCTTCCTCCCCCGCGAGCGCAGCCAGCCTGCTGCGCCCGATGGCGTTTGTCTCGACGCGCTGCAAGGCGTCGGCGACGCCTGCGCAGCGAGCCGCCTCGCCGATCTGCTCGGCGAGACTCGCATCTCCGACGAGCCTGCGTCCGACGCAGGCACGGACTACCCCGAGAGCCGCCTCTTCAGCCTCCTCGACCAGCTTCACGTCTCCAGCGAGCCTGCTGCAGATGTGGAGTCGGTCGGCTCCACCGACCCAATGCTTGTCGACTCCGACACCGCATCGCTTGACGCCTACCCCTCCGACGTGGTGGTCTTCGACGACCCCCTCCTTCGAGCCGACAGCGGCAGCAGTGCTGTCACCGAAGTGCTGGTCATCAGCCACGTCGCCAACTCGGGCGAGAACGCCCACGACGCCCTGCAAGCGGCAATGCACGACCTCTCCGTCCCCATCCCGGCCGATGCCGACGCCGAGACCATAGAGGCACGCCGCCTCGCCCTCATCGCGGAGGGCCAGAAGATAGCCTCCATGAGACGCCTCACCGAGGCCCACCAGCGCGAAGTCGACCGCGCCGCCTTCGGTACGCCGCCGCCCAGCGGCCCGAGCCGAGCCGGCTTCGTCCAGAAGCGCGGCGCGGCCGTCGCCAGCATGCTGGGGGCAGATCGCCCCGTCTACGCCACCCCGCTCGAGAATTTGCGAGCCGCCCAGGCGGCCGCAGAAGAGCTCAATGGGCTGGGAGCCGATGAGCTCCCCTACATGACAAGACGGATCCAGCAGCTGATCGACGCGGCTGCAGAACGGCACGAAGCCGGCGCTCGTGCTGATAGCCATCCCCTGCGCCGGGAGCACGGCGCGACGTCCCGCTCGCCGACTGCGAGCGGCGCATGCCAGAAGAAAGACAAGGAGCCGGCTGCCAGCCGCAGCCGGACTCGCATCACCATCGAGCGCGACACGGAGGGCCGCCCTCGAGCAGTAGAGCACCAAGGAAATCTGCCTCCTCCCCCGCCTCGAAGAGAAAGACGCCTCACTCCGCCGCCTGTCACACACCCGACTCTTGGCGACCGACTCGGCCGCCGAGAAGGAGTCGGCGAGAACGACGCCCGCCACCGGATCGACCGCCTTGCACGATCCCTGGCGTTAGAAGAAGAAGACGATGTCGGCCCGCCATGCTTTGGCCCCCGCATCCGCGACGAGCCCTTCCCCAAAGGGTTCTCGCTCCCCCGAGACACGCCCAAGTACAACGGCTCAGTGAAGCCGGAAGATTGGCTCATTGACTACTCCACGGCCGTCAGCATAGCCAACGGCAACCGGCGCGTCGCCGTGAAGTACGTTCCCCTCATGCTGCAAGGCACGGCACGCACATGGCTCAACAGCCTCAAGCCCCACAGCATCAACAGTTGGCTGGACTTCACAGAAGTCTTCGTCCGCAACTTCACCAGCACCTACAAGCGGCCTCCCAAGCCTCGCCAGCTCTCCCTCTGTGTCCAAGGGCCCAACGAGTCGACCCGCGACTACCTCACGCGATGGGCCGAGCTCCGCAACTCCTGCGAGGGGGTGCACGAGGTCCAGGCCATCGAGTACTTCACCGCTGGGTGCCGAGAGGGCACCCTACTCAAGCACCGACTCCTCTGCGACGAGCCGACTACCCTCGATGAGTTACTGGTCATCACCGACAAGTACGCCACCGCCGACTCCTCAATGAAGACCGAACTCCGAGTAGACGCCTCAGGGAAGGTGATTGCTCCGGCTCCCAAGACGCCGGCTGGCGACCCTAACCGGCGCCCCTACCAGAACGACCACAAGCGCAAGGCCCCCATGCCGACTTCCTCCAGTCGGCAGGTGGCCACCGTTGAAGATGAGCAGCCCGAAGAACGGCCCGCTCCCAAGAAGAAGGGTGGCCGGCCGCCTTGGCAGCCGGCTTTCTCCTACGAGCAGGCTCTTGATGCCCCCTGCAAGTTCCACAGCGGCGCGAAGCCGTCCAACCATACAACCCGGAAATGCCACTGGCTCACCCGCATCAACAAGGGCGAAGGGATGCTGCCGCCTCCGCCTCCCGGCCCGCCGCCTCCAGCCCCCCAGCAGCCGGCGGCTCGGCCGGCAGTCGGCGCCATCCAAGACGAATTCCTCGAAGAACACGCCGCCTACGTCATCTTTACCAGTCAAGCCGACGACAAGCGCAGCCGACGCCGACAGCATCAAGAAGTGAATGCAGTCGCCACTAGCGCCCCCGAGTTCATGCACTAGTCAGAGAAGCCAATCAGCTGGAGCCAGGCCGACCACCCAGAGGTGATGCCCTCTCCTGGCTCCTATGCAATGGTCTTGGATGTCACCCTCGCGACGGAGAGGCGAGCTGCCCGATTCTCCCGCGTCCTGATAGATGGTGGTAGAAGTATCAACATACTGTACCGCGATACCATGGAGAAGCTGAACATCAAAGCAAAGCAGCTCATGCTGAGCCGCACCGTCTTCCATGGTATCGTCCCTGGCCTGTCTTGCTCCCCAATCGGCAAGATCAAAATGGATGTTCTCTTCGGAGACAAGGATCATTTCCGCCGAGAAGCAATATGGTTCGAGGTAGTGGATTTGGAGAGCCCCTACCATGCACTGCTTGGCCGACCTGCTCTGGCCAAGTTTATGGCTGTGCCCCACTACGCCTACCAGAAGATGAAGATGCCGAGCTCGAAGGGGATCATCACGGTAGTCGGCGACTAAAAGAAGTCCATCGAGTGCGCCATGGCCAGCAGCCGGCTGGCCGAGTCCCTCGTGGTGGCAGAAGAGAAGAAGATGTTGGAACGGGTTGTAGCCATGGCCGGCAAGCAGCCGGCCCTGTCCCCCAACCCCAAAGATGGTGATGCGCAGGGCTCCTTCCAGCCTGCCAAAGAGACAAAGAAGATACCTCTGGACCCGGAGAACCCGGAGAGGTTCGCTGTCATTGGAGCGAACTTGGACAGTAAATAGCAAGGCGAGCTCGTCGACTTCCTCCGTGAGAATCGAGACATCTTTGCATGGCCCCAAAGGACATGCCGGGTGTCCCGAAGGATTTCGCCGAGCACAAATTACATGTCCGAGCCGACGCGAAGCCGGTCAAGCAACCCCTCCGCCGACTGTCCGAAGAGAAGCGAAGAATCGTAGGAGAAGAGATAGCCTGCCTCCTTGCCGCTGGCTTTATCATGGAAGTGTTCTTTCCAGAATGGCTTGCCAACCCAGTTATGGTTCTGAAGAAGAATAACAAGTGGCGAATGTGTATAGACTACACCAGTTTGAACAAGGCCTGCCCAAAGGATCCGTTTGCTCTGCCACGGATTGACCAAGTGATAGACTCCATAGCCGGATGCGAGCTGTTAAGTTTTTTGGATGCGTACTCAGGGTACCACCAGATCAAGTTGGACCCAGCTGACCGCCTAAAGACTGCCTTCATCACACCCTTTGGAGCTTTCTGCTACCTGACAATGACATTCGGCTTGAGGAATGCCGGTGCCACTTTTCAGCGTTGCATGCAGAAATGCCTCTTGAAACAACTCGGCAGAAATGCCCACGTCTATGTAGACGACATTGTGGTGAAGACAGAGAAGCGCGGTACCTTGCTGGAAGACCTGAAAGAAACATTCGCCAACTTGCGCCGATTCCAAATCAAGCTCAATCCTGAGAAGTGCGTGTTCGGAGTGCCAGCCGGCCAGTTGCTGGGCTTCCTGGTCTCCGAGCGCGGCATCGAATGCAACCCCGTCAGGATCAAGGCCATCGAGAGGATGGAGATTCCCACCAAGCTATGAGATGTGCAGAAGTTCACTGGCTGCTTAGCCTCCCTGAATCGTTTTATCAGCCGACTAGGAGAGAAGGCTCTCCCCCTGTACCGACTCATGAAGAAGTCCACTCACTTCGAGTGGAATGATCAAGCCTACCAAGCCTTCCATGAGTTGAAGAAAATGCTGACCACTCCGCCTGTCCTGGCTGCGCCGACTAAAAAGAAGCCCATGCTCCTCTACATCGTCGCGACTAGCCGAGTCGTCAGCACTGTTGTTGTGGTCCAGCGCCCGGAGGAAGGCCGAGCCCAGCTAGTCCAGAGGCCGGTGTACTATCTCAGCGAAGTACTATCCAGCTCAAAGCAAAACTACCCGCACTACCAGAAGATGTGCTATGGGGTGTACTTTGCTGCCAAGAAACTAAAGCCCTACTTCCAAGAGCACCCCATCACGGTCGTGTGCACTGCCCCGCTCGCCGAGATCATAGGCAGCCGGGATGCATCCGGCCGGGTGGCCAAATGGGCCATTGCATTGGCGCCCTACACAATCTTCTATCAACCCCGCACCGCCATCAAGTCACAGGCATTGGCCGACTTCCTCGTCGACTGGGCCGACACCCAGTACCTACCGCCGGCTCCCGACTCTACCCATTGGCGGATGCACTTTGACGGGTCCAAGATGCGCACCGGCTTAGGAGCCGGCATCGTCCTCACCTCTCCCAAAGGCGACAAGCTCAAGTACACGCTGCAGATCCACTTCGCCGCCTCCAACAACGTGGCCGAGTACGAGGCGCTCGTACATGGGCTCCGGCTAGCCAAAGAACTTGGCATACGCCGGATCCTATGCTACGGCGACTCGGACTTGGTGGTCCAGCAATCGTCTGGTGACTGGGATGGCAAGGACGTGAACATGGCGAGCTACCGATTCCTCGTCCAGCAGATAAGCGGATACTTCGAAGGGTGCGAGTTCCTTCACGTGCCAAGGGCCGACAACGACCAAGCAGATGCCCCAGCACGGATCGTCTCCACCCGACAAGCCATACCGACTGGCGTCTCCCTCCAGCGCCTCCTCAAGCCGTCCATCAAGCCGTCTCCAGAGTCGGATTCCATCTTCGTACCGCCTGCGCCAGATACAGCCGGATCCGACTGGAGAAATCCCGCAGGCGGCACGACGACTTCGACAACTGGCCCGGGGACTGCCGTAGTCGCACCTGGCCCGGGGACTTCAGAACCCGGCCCGGGGACTGCAGCAGTCGGCCCGGGGACTGTTACGACACAAGAAGTGGTGGCCGACTCCAATTCAACGCCACCCAACCCACCCACCCGAGTCATGGTAGCCACATTAACAGAAGAAGAAGTCACAGCTCCGTCATGGGCCCAGCCCATCCTCAAGTTCCTAGTCAGCAGAGAGCTGCCGGCTGATGAGATCTCAGCCAGACTAGTGCAACGACGAGCCGCAGCATACACAATAATCAATAGAGAGCTTGTGAAGCGCAGCGTCACTGGAGTCTTCCAGCGTTGTGTCGAGCCAGAAAAAGGAGTGGCAATCCTCAAAGACATCCACCAAGGCGAATGCGGCCACCACTCAGCCTCAAGATCACTCGTGGCCAAGGCTTTCCGCCATGGTTTCTTCTGGCCGACTGCCTTGGAGGATGCTAAAGAAATAGTCAAGAGCTGCAGAGGATGTCAAGTTTTTAGTTCCAAGCAACACCTGCCGTATTCCGCACTCAAGACCATTCCCCTCACTTGGCCTTTTGCCGTCTGGAGACTGGACATGGTGGGCCCCTTCAAGACAGCCCGCGGCGGCTTGACACATCTACTGGTCGCTGTGGACAAGTTCACAAAGAGGATCGAAGCAAAGCCGATTAAGAAGCTGAACGGGCCGACTGCCGTGACATTCATCAGCGACATCACCACTCGGTATGGCGTGCCGCACAGCGTCATCACCGACAACGGCACAAACTTCGCCAAGGGAGCACTGGCACATTTCTGCGCGACACAGGGCATCCGACTGGACCTAGCGTCCGTTGCCCACCCGCAGTCAAACGGCCAGGTCGAGCGAGCAAATGGACTCATCCTCTCCGGCATCAAGCCTCGACTAGTTGTACCACTGGAGCGATCGGCCGGCTGCTGGCTCGAGGAGCTGCCGGCGGTCCTCTGGAGCCTGCGCACTACACCCAACAAGTCAACCGGCTTCACTCCATTTTTCCTCGTGTACGGTGCCGAGGCTGTCATCCCAACAGACATCGAGTTCGACTCGCCTCGCATCACCATGTACACGGAGGAGGAGGCCAAGGAAGCAAGAGAAGACGGCGTCGACCTCCTGGAAGAAGGCCGGCTGTTAGCACTCAGCCGGTCCGCCATATACCAGCAAGGGCTGCGCCACTACCACAACCGCAAGGTCAAGCCAAGATCTTTCCAAAAGGGTGACCTTGTGCTCCGGCTGATCCAGCGAACAGCCGGCCAGCACAAGCTCTCGGCCCCTTGGGAAGGCCCCTTCGTCATCAGCAAGGCACTCGGCAATGACTCCTACTACTTGATCGACGCGCAAAAACCAAGAGCACGCAAGAGAGACGACTCCGGCAAGGAGTCGGAGCGACCATGGAACGCAAACCTCCTAAGACGATTTTACAGTTGAAAGCAGTATGTATCACGCTACCCTTTTGTATTAAGTACAAACCAACAGGCCCCCCGAACAGTACTCGGGGACTGCCTTTGTTTATCTATTAATGACAAGTGTCATACCCATGAATGTATTATTACATTCGAATTCTTGTCTGGCACCGTGTTCGACTAGTCGGCCCGGGGACTGGCCGCCTCGAGCTATATTGAAAGTTCTACCTGAAGTCAGCAAAGTAGTGCGCCGGCTCCCGAGTCCCCTCTTGTTGAAAGTCGCAGCTCGAAGAAACGACTGTCCGACTAGCAAGAGGCAAGGCAGAAAGGATGCCCACACAAAAAATGGCTAAGGAACAACGAACCTATATAGCAAAGAGACGGCCTCCAAACATGCCTGTCGGCTGTCAAAACAGCCGGCTGGCTGGCTTCCTAAAAACTTAGCTTTAGTCCAGCAAAGCTAAAGTACTTCCCCCCCCCCCAATCGGCCAAGCACTCCTCCAGCTTCAGATTGCAGAGCAACTGTTGGACTGGGGAGGCGGCAACCAAGGGAGGGCGGCAAAGGAAACAGCGGAAGGATAAAAAGCAAAGTACAAGGAAAGGCCAAATGCATGCATAAGTTATATATACACATAAAACCCCCAACGGGCTGGCAACAGACATAAGTTCGAATACACCCAGTGGGTGGAATTGTGCAGACTTAAACAAACATTGTTCCAAAAGTAACTAGACAGGAAAACAAAAGATAGCAGACTAAGGCGCGATGCGGAGGCCGAGCTGGTCGGTGAAGGCGTCCTCGCCGGCTGAAGGGGTGGCCGCCTAGCGGGTCTCGGCTTGATCACCACCTATGGCAGGCGACGCACTCGCGCGCGACGTGGTGCTGGAGGTGCGGTCAGGCTGAGGCTGGCCGGCTGCTCCACCAGCCGGCTCGGCGTCTTCACCCTCCTCCTCCTCTTCTTCACCCTCGTCGCTGGAGTCGATCTCCTCCGCCGAGTCTTCGCCGTCCGCCGGGTTCAGACCGAACCACTCCTCCGGCTGGGCGACACCGTTGTCGTCCACCTCGGGGGCGAAGACGCTGGTGTCGGTGTAGTCGGCGATTGCCGAAGCCCGCCGGATGATGGCCGGCCGTGCCGGCTCCAGCTCCGTGTCGGCTTGCTGCCGCCAGGTAGCCAGCTGGTCCAGGCTCAGGCCGGGATACCAGGCCTTGACGAACTCCAGCGCCCGCCTGGCACCGGAGCGAGCCGCCGAGGCCTTCCAAGCTTCGAAGCGGCTGACTGCCACCTCCAGCCAGTCGGCAGTCCGACTGGGGGTGCGAGGAACCACTTGGCCGGGCCAGAGGGCGGCCAAGACTTGCGCCCCGGCACGCTGAAGCCGGCGGAGCAGTCGGTGAGCCGGCTGGATGCGGGCCTGGATCGCCAGGAGCTGTTCCTCCAGCGAGCGGCCGGCGGTTGGCGAGATCTCAAAGCCAGCCTGCCTTCGCGCTTGGCGACGGGCCTCGATGGTCTGGTTGGCGGCAGTAGAATAGCCAGGGAAATACTCTGTGCAAGAAAGAAGAAGAAAGGAATAAAAGAACACCAAAATCAGAAAACAAGCCAAAGTGGCAGACGGCAAGAAAGGACGAAGAGGTAGGCGGCTTACCATCAACCAGATCTTCGATCTGGCCATAGCCAGAGATCAGAGTCTGCCTAGCCTCAGCCCAGCCAGCCGCCTCCGTCTCGTACTCGGCCTGGAGAGTGACTTCGCGGTCCTGCACAGCCTTCAGAGCCGCCTTGTGGCCTTCCTCCTGGTCGGCCAACTTCTTGGCCAGGCGGTCGCGTTCCTGCACCAAGGCGGCGAGCTCGGCGTCCTTGGCACGAAGGGCAGTCTGGGACTCCCCCAGCTGTGCCCTCAGACTGGCGTTGGCCGCTGCAGAGACGGCAGAAGAAGAAAGAACAGTAAGAAGAAGTCGTCAAGGAAGATCTGACCCGACTGCTCAGCAGTCGGCCCGAATCTCGGGGACTACACCCAGTGGGTGCGCTGACGCGCCCCCACATGATACAAAGAACTAAGCACGTACCTCGGCTCTCAGTAAGGTCGGCGGTCTTCTGGGTCAGCTCCCGAGCCTGGGAGTTGAAGGCGGCCGCACGAAGATTGTGGTAGTCCTGCAAAATAGATAGAAGATCGGAGTAAGAACAAGAATAGCAAAGACAAATCCTCCAAGAAGTTCCAAGCCGCCTGCTCAGCAGCCGACTCAGAAGACGCGCCCCCACGGAAGAAATCAAGATCAAGAGAAGCTAGATGGGAAGACTAACCCGGATGGCCGCCCGTGTCGCGAGAAACTCATCGGTGAACTGCCTCAGCGCCGCGGCTTGGCCCTGGAGCCGGGTCCGGACGTCCTGTGCAGCCACGTTCATCACGGCTGTCCCTCCGCCTGGCGTCCACCCTGAGGTTGCGCTGGCCGCCTCCGCATCCTGGGCCGACGAGCTGGAGCCCACGGCCGGCTGTGGCTCCGATGCAGCCTTCTATGGCTCCGACGCGGCCTTCCCCGCGCGCCGGCTCGGCGGCATCCGGACCGCTATCTCTGTCCTCGCGGCCGGCTTGCCCCCCGCCGACTGTGTAGGCGGCTGATCAGGCCTGCCGCCTTGAGCTGCCCCAGTTGGCGGGGTCGGCACCGGCGCCCTCTCCAGGATGATGACGTCGTCGTCTCTCCCCAGCCCTGGCTGGTCGCCGCTGGCTCCCTCTGGCGAGGGCTCCATGGACCCCGGCGCCGCAACGCGCAGAGGGGTGACCATCAAGACCTCCCCCGCTGCTTCTGCAGCCACAGCCTCCAATTGGGCCCTGGCAGTGGCGTCGGCGAGCACCTTCGCCGCCTCCTCCTCCAGCGCCGCCTGAGCGGCGGCCGCCTTCCTTGCCTCCGCCTCTCGCGCCTCCCGTTCCGCCCGCGCCTCCCGCGCGTTCCGTTCCGTCGCCTCCTGAAGGTCGGCTTGGGGGTCCACACGGCGAGTGGTACTCCCAGACCCCCTTGGCGACTCGACGACGGAGCCGGCAGCCGCCCGCTCAAGCGACAGTGGAGCCCTGATCGTTTGGAGAAAAGGACAAGGGTTCAGGAACCACCCGAGAAAGAAAGAAAAAGAGTATACAAAGAAAAATTCGAACTTACGCCGACACGGTGTGCGGCTGCTTCACCGTCTTGCGGAAGCGGGCCGCCTTCGCAGCCGCCTCCTCCCGCCTGGTGGCTGCCGCCCCGCCCCTGGGCTTCTTCGTCCGGCTGCCGAACAAACCCTGGGCGGCGCGGCGCTTTTACCCTCCGCCCCGAGCAGGCGGTCCTGCGGAGGAGCCCGCGCCGCGCCCAGATGCTGGCTGCCGGCGCGGGGCGACTTCGGTCTCATCGTCGTCCGCCCAGTCGTCGAAGGTGACTCCGAGCCCGGAGCCGCCTGCTTCGCCGCCGGCTTGGCCACCACCCGGCTCGATGTTGTCATCCATGCCGGCCGCCCCCAAGTCGGGGTCCTCCAGATCGTGCTCGGTCCGGTCGGGGACGAATCGACGCTCCGCGTCCGACCCGCCGGCCGGCCGAAGCAGAGGGCTCTGTCGAAAAACAAGCCGACTAAGTTAGAGTCAGCCAAGAGGAACTTGGCAACAAAGTCAAAAGAAAAAGAAGAGCCAAGGAAAGCATACCGTGGGCGGTGGATTGGCTTGGCTGTATGGCTCCTTGCCGAACTGCCACTCTTCGGAGAATTTGCAGTTCGCAAGGTAGTTCACCATATAGGCGACCTCCTCGCGCGGCATCTCCTTGGTGCACATTCGGCTCGGATCGAGCTGGCCGCTCATCTGACAGATCAGATGAGGCCGGCTCTGGAGCGGAAGAACCCGGCGCGTGACGAATGCGGCCAGAAGGTCGGGCCCCGTCAAACCCTCCGACTGGGTCAGCACTCGCACTCGGGCGACGGCTGCGGACCCGGCCGGCGTCAGAGTCGCGGCCCGGAAGGACCACTGGGGCCGCCTGCCCGCTGATGGGCCGGCAGGTTGATGTAGTCGCCCTGCGGGGTGATGTTCCGCACGTAGAAGTACGATTTTTGCCACTTCTTCACCGATTGGATCAGCGTGATGACGGGGAAGGGGTTGTCAGCGACCGACCTCCGCGACGCGATGAAGGCGCCAGTCTGAGCCGGCACGCCCTGCATGCGCGTGCCCAGCTTGGACTGGAAGAACTCCCCCCAGAGCTCGAGGGTGGGGAGGACGCCGAGGTAGCCCTCGCACAGGGTGACGAAGGAAGATACCAGCACCACCGCGTTTGGGGTGAGGTGGTGCGGCTGGAGCTGGTAGAAATCGAGCCAGGAGCGGAAGAAGGCGCTCACTGGCAGGCTAAAACCGCGCAAGAAGTGCGAGCGGAAGACCACCCGCTCGCCCTCCTGCGGCTCCGGCGTGATTTCCTTCGCCGGCGCGAGGCGGACCTCCACCTTGTCCGCGCTGGGCAGCCGCCGCATGTTGCGGAGGAACTCGACGTGGTCGTCGTGGACGTTCGAGCCGTCCCAATCCCCGCCATACTGCTCCGTGGCGGGAGGCATGGCGAAAGCAAGCATGGCGGCGGAGGAGCGTGTGGTGGAAGAGCGCGGCGGCGAGGCGCTGACACAAGAAACGGCGAGCGAAGAAGACGGTGGAAGTAGGAGGAGCGTGCGAGGGCCTGCCGCCCTCCACCTCCCCCTACTTATAGCCTCGCAAGGCAAGGCCGGGGAGGCCGAACGTGGGGGGAGTCGTGGGATTAACTGCGCCCACTCCCCCCACGCCTCGCGATTATTGCGCATGAATACGAGCCGAAACTGCCGCAATGAGACGTGCGGGCGGTTTCGGGATGCAGACGATCCGCGCCTGTGCCCGGGCGCGAACGTGGCGGGCCCCCGCCCTGCGGCGACGTCCCGTCACGCGCGTGGGCTGGCAGGCTTTCCGGCCAAGAAGGGCCACGTGGTTCGCAAACGGCCAGTGGCCGGCCCGCGGCCCGGTGCTCGCACTGGCGGGCTCCCGTCCTCCGACTTCGGAGGTTTTCGACCCAGGCGGCACGCCTAACTAAAGCCGGCTCCCAGCTGCCGGCTTGCTAAGATGGGAAGCTGATCGAGCTTCTCAACTTCTACTCAACCTCGAAGCCCAATCAGCTTCGGGGACTACTGTCGGAGTAAATGGCCACGGGTAGCCTAACCGACTACCCCTGGCTCTTCAGAAAAATTATCAGGCCTTTGGGCCTCCCAACGCTCCAAGCATTGGACCCCCTTCCATGGCCGGCTATCTCTGGAGCCGACTCACGGAAGGCGGCCCAGCCTCAAGCGACCTCCCTCCCCAAGACAACCGCGGGGTGGCCGACTCCAAGAAGCCGGCCTCAAAGAGCGCCGACTCCAAGAAGCCGGCCGAGACCACAACCACCAAAGCTACTCCCCCATAAGGGTGACAAGACGGGGAGTGGCCACAGTGCGGCCCGCTACCCCCGAAGCCCGAGGCAGGCATGGCTACAGGAGACCGTACGGGACGGCCGTCTCCCGTGCGGCTCGGCACTGTAGCCATGCTAGCCTCAACGTCATCCATGACAGACTCCCGTACGGCCCACGGGCGGCGGGCCCCTTCAGCTAGAGAGAGGCATGAAGGCAGCCCGGCCTTTCCCAGTCGGCCAAGGGTGTAGCCGGCCCCCAGAAGCCGGCAACTCCCTTCCTCGAAGCAGGAGCCCCATTAAGGAGACAAGACGAGGTAAGGCTACAGTGAGAGCCCCCGAGGCTGCCCACTATAGCCACGCTTACCTCGACAAAGCCCTCGTCATCAGAGGCGAGGCTACAGTAAGCAGCCGCCAACAAGACCCTAGGCGGTGGGGCCGGCCTGTCGACCAAGAAGCCGGCAGCCGGCGGGACCCACCTAGTCGGCGGGACCCAACAGCCGGCGGAGAAGCCGGCGAGCATAGACACTGACGGCTGGGGCCAGAGCCCAGCCGGATTACGATTGTACCCCCGGAGGGTAGGCCTATATAAACCCCCCGAAGCACCCATGCAAAGGGTTGGCTTCTAAGCATAGCACACACACCATAGATAGAGAGAAGAGAGAGCTAGCCTTGTTCTTCTTCTCCCTTGAACCAGACAGCTCTAGGAGCGATTGTAGCTACTTTCACTGATCTAGTGATCCTGCGGAGACCCCGCAGAGCAGGACTAGGGGTGTTATCTCCTCGGAGAGCCCGAACCTGGGTAAGATCCGCCGGCGTGCATGTCTTCGCCTCATCCCGTTTCCAGGCACCGGCGACGTTTTATTGGCACCCATAATGATAAGCCACCCGTTGGCATATGTCGCACCAAGCACCCGACAGCTGGGAGCTGATTCTCGGGAGTAGCCGCGGGTGTCGGGACCGCTTTTGCCTATTTCCCTCTTTTTTTTCTTCCTGCATCGCAAGAAACAAGTATGGGGCCCCACGGGGGCGTATGATGAACTGTAACGCTTTTCCTGCCTTTTGCTATGTTGATCATTTCCGAGTTGTGTTGTAGCATCAGTGCTTTGCGTAGGCATGTAAAGATAACTTCGCTCGGTGTGTCTGAAGTAGTTCCCAACTCGTGAGGTGCACATCTCCCAACACCTGATGAGACCTCCCTCCTGCCGACTTGGGGGTGTCGAGATACTGCAAAAATTCGTTAAGAAGCCCTTCCTTGCTCAGGGCCCCAGGCGTGGCCGGTCATGGCCCAGCGCACCACATCATGGTACCCGTGGGGCACGGACTTAAAAGAGGGGGGTGCACCATTTGCGAGCTCGAACGAGGGTGCCTCGTGAAGACCAGGGGAAGCGCTTACGTGCGCACCTGTCCAGCCCCCTCGCGAGGCGTGCGAGGGAGAGTCCTGGTCAAAACAGAGAACCGAGGGAAGAAACAGAGAGAAAAGGGAATCGAATCAAGCCAACAAGAAACACTAGAATTCAAATTCCCATTAAAGAGGGGCAAGCCAACTATGGAAAGCAAATGAACAGCCGCGTCCGGCACCTAGTCTAGTCTTCTCACCAGCGCGGAGCTAAGTGCTGCCACTAGGACGTGGGAGGGAGCCTCCGGGGCGTGTACAACCCCACTCATTATTACGTCAGAGTGTCACGGGCGGAAACCTTCACAGGCACTGGGCCTTGCTTCATGGGTAGAACTTCCGGAGGTGCTGAATGTTCCAGGCGTTCTGGATTGGGATCCCGTCCTGCGTCTCCAGGCGCACGGCGCCAGGCCTGGAGACGTGGGCAATCCTAAACGGGCCCTCCCACATGGGTGAGAGCTTATGCAGCCCTTCCCTGGAGAGCACCCGCCTTAGGACGAGATCGCCCACCTCGAGCATCCTGGAGCGGACGCTGCAGCAGTGATACCGTCGCAGCGCCTGCTGGTACCTTGCTGCCCAGAGCGACGCTTGGCGGTAGCGCTCCTCCCCCAGCACGAGGTCCATCCCCCGCATGGCGTCCTGGTGCGCTTCGTCGAACGCCAGGACCCGCGCGGAGCAATGCTTGACCTCGTGAGGGAGGACTGCTTCAGCTCCGTAGACGAGGAAGAACGGGGTCTCGCCTGTTGGTTTGGTGGCGGTGGTGTGGAAGGACCATAGCCCGGACTATAGCTCGTCGTGCCATCCCCTACCGCAGGCCTCGAGCTTCTTCTTGAAGGTTCTGGTCTTGAGGCCTCCCAGGACCTCCGCGTTGGCGCGCTCGGCCTGGCCATTGCTCCTCAGGTGTTCTACTGAGGCGTAGCATATCTGCGTTCCAAGGTTAGCACAATATGTCTTGAAGAGATTGCTAGTGAACTGCGAGCCGTTGTCGGTGATGGTGCGGTTAGGGACCCCAAACCAGCTCACGAGGCCCTTGATGAACTTAACTGCGGACCCGGCTGGGATGGTACGGACGGCCTCCACCTCCGCCCATTTGGTAAACTTGTCGATGGCGACGTAGAGGTAGTGGTAGCTCCCACGCGCTCGAGGGAATGGGCCTAAGATATCCAGCCCCCAGACCGCGAATGGCCATGAGATCGGGATAGTATGGAGGCCCTGAGCTGGCTGGTGGATCTGCTTGGCATGGAATTGGCAGGCCTCGCAGGATTTCACAAGCTTGGCTGCGTCGTTGAGTGTCGTGGCCCAGTAGAAACCGCTGCGAAACACCTTGCCAACACGGGTGCGCGATGATGAGTGGTGCCCGCAATCTGTGCCGTGTATGTCAGCTAACAGCTCGCCACCTTGCTTCCTCGAGATACAACATAAGGAAACATCATTCGGCCATTTTCCGTAGAGCTCACCATCTTGGATGTAGTATGCCGTGGCTTGCCGGGCCACACGCTCCGCATCCTCCTCCTTCTTTGGCAGCGTCCCCCGCACCAAGTATGCCCTGAAATCTTTGGTCCAGCACCCCTCATGGGGCTCAAGCGCCAGGAGCAGGCGAGCCCCTGAAGTCGGGCCACAGGCGGGGGCCCCTAAGGTTGGTGGTGCGGGGAGCTCCTCTTGAGGCGGTACAAGTCCGATGGCAGGGGGGCCGCCGAGGGCTTGAAGAGTCACTCCTCAAAGACGCCGGTTTCTTGGGGCTTGCACTTTGACGCTCTCTTGGCGATCTCATCGGCCTCTTTTTTGGTGCCGCGCGGTACATGCTGCAGTTCCAGGCCCAAGAATTGCTTCTCCATCTTGCTCACCTCCACGAGGTATGCTTCCATGTGCTCGTCTCTTGGCTCGTACACCTTGTTAGAGAAGTTGACGAGGAGCTGGGAGTCACCCTTGATGGTGAGACGCCTCACTCCCAAGGCCGTCGTTGCCTTGAGGCTGGCGATCAACCCCTCGTACTCGACAATGTTGTTGGCGACCTTCTCGCCCCGCTGGAAGCAGAGCTGCACAGCGTAGTAGAGCTTGTCTTGGGTGGGCGTGCAAAGCATTGGGAGCACGCCCGAGCTGGCAGTGGTGACGGGGTGATCCCCCGAGTCGAAGGTGAGGTCGGCCTTGGGCGCCGCCCATCCTGGAGGAGCACCTTGCTGAACAGAGGCGGCACCGATCTGGCGGAAGAACTTCTTGGTGTGACAGTCTGAGGGTGGTGCTTGCGAGCCGCCGAGAAGGGCTGCGATGGCGACAGGCACCGGTGCCGCAAAGCGCGCGACGAAGAGGCCGCGCAGCTCCTCCCAAGAGGCCGCAGAGGATCCTGGGAGGGCGAGCAGCCAGGCGCGCGGTGCGCCAGCGAGGGCCATGGGAAACCAGTTGGCCATGACTTTGTCGTCGCCTCCGGCTTCCAAGACGGCCTCCTCGTATGCTAGCAGGAAGGCCGACGGATGCGCCGCGCCGTCGTAGCGCCGCGGCATCTCCAGCTTGAACTTCGGTGGCCGCTGCACCCGCTGCAAGGCGGGGGCAAAAGTTCTGAGCCCCCTGGCGCAGTTGAGTGCGTCCGTTGACCTAGTCGGAGGGGCGAACTTCGGCGCACCCCCTACCTGGCGCGCCAAATGTCGGATTACGGGTTCCAGCAAAACCCTTGAGGTTCGAACTCTAGGGTGCGCACGAAGATCTCTCTCCCCCTAGCTCACGCTCTCACCACGATCTCAAAGCCTAGCTCGCCGAACCCGAGGAACAAGGGACACAAGAGTTTATACTGGTTCGGCCACCGATGTGGTGTAATACCCTACTCCAGTGTGGTCTGGTGGATTGCCTTGTAGGCTGGGATGAATGAGTACAAGGGAAGAACTACCTCCTGAGGAGAGGTGTTCTTGAGCTCGGTGCGCTTGTGCGTGTGTGGATGGAATGGATCTGATCCAAGATCATTTTCCTTCTACAGTGGTGGCTAGTCCTATTATAGAGGCCCCGGTCCTCTTCCCAAATATTAGGCCGGAAGGGATCCCACAACGGCCGATTTGAAGGGGGACAGCTAGTACAAGTCATCCTGACAAAAGGTGGTCTTCGCCTGCCAAAGGCTCTGGTGGTGACGCCGTCGTGGGCTCCACGATGACCTCCATCCTGCCGTCCTACTGGTCTTGGTGTCATTGCACCGATATGGAAACATTTGCCTGATGCCTCGGGACTCCACGCCTGCGCCTACTCCTTTAGCACCGAAGAGGAAACCTGTACTCTGCGCCTGCTGGCGTCCGCCTGGCCTTGGTCATCATGGCTCACGTCACGGGAACCTCAAGAGGTGCCCCTCGCCTTGATCTCTCCGCTCCTCGCGAGCCAGCATAGTGAGGCTGTCCCTGAGGAGGTCTTGTGTCGCCCGCCTCGTGAGGATTGGCCCCTCGCGAGGGTCTTGAGTGTTTGCTGGTGAAGATGGGTCGTACCAGGCAGTTAGGGGAGCCACACCCGGGCCGCAGGCAGGCAAGTCTGGGGACCCACGTTCCCAGAACATCGACAATCGCCGAGTATGAGGGCCTGATGACCGGCCTCAAAGCCGCGGCGGCTCTGGGTGTCAGGCGCCTCACCATCAAGGGTGACTACCAGCTCCTCGTCAACTTCTCCAACAAGTCGTACAAGCCAAAAGACGAACACACGAAGGCATCCTTAAAGAGGTACAAAAAATTTGAGAAACAATTATTGCGCTTGGAATTGCAGCGCATATCACTTGGCACGAACAAGGAGGCGGATGATATCGCCAAGAGCACGTCCCGACGCGACCCCTAGAAGCCTGGTGTCTTCCAGGAGCGGCTCTTCCAGCCATCGATGAGTCCCGCCACTTCAGGACCAGTGTTGCTGCCGCCCATGGCATCCTCCTCGGGCGCCCCAGCCTGCGGCCCGTCCTCGGGGGCCCGCCTACTCCTCGCGCTCGAACCTCAGGGGGGGTGCTTGACCGAGGAGTTCAAGGCGTACCTACTCCAAGGCGCATTGTCAGAGAAGGAGGAAGACATAGAAAGTGTGGCCCGCCAGGCCACCGTGTACTGCATCCAGGACGGCGAGCTCTACGGAAGGCGCCCAAACGACGTCTCCCTGTGGTGCATCTCCATGGAGCAGGGGTGCGAGCGACTGGCCGACATCCACAGCAGGGACTGCGGGCATCACTCTTCGTTGTGCACCCTCGTGGGCAAGGCGTTTCGCAGTGGGTTCTACTGGCCCATGACGCTCAACAATGCCGCTGAGCTAGTGAGATCCCGCGAGGCATGTCAATTCCATGCCAAACAAATCCACCAACCCGCTTAAGGCCTCCAGACCATTCCGCTCTCATGGCTGTTTGCGGTCTGAGGGCTGGATATCCTGGGCCCGTTCCCTCGAGTGGCCGGGGGCTACCGCTATCTCTATGTCACCATCGACGAGTTCACCAAGTGGGCGGAGGTGGAGCCCATGCGCACCATCGCAGCTGGCTCGGCCGTCAAGTTCATCAAGGGCCTCGTGAGCCACTTTGGGGTCCCCAACCGTATCATCACTAACAATGGCTCTCAGTTCATGAGCAACCATTTCAAAACATATTGTGCTAACCTTGGAACACAGATATGCTACGCTTCGGTGGCACACCCACATAGCAACGGCCAAGCCGAGCTCGTCAACGTGGAGGTCCTGAGGGGCCTCAAGTTAAAGAGCTTCAAGAAGAAGCTCAAGGCCTACGGCAGTGGCTGGCTCGATGAGCTCCAGTCTGTGTTGTGGTCCATCCACACCATTGCGACCAAGCCCACGGGCGAGACCCCATTCTTCCTCGTCTACGGGGCTGAGGCGGTCCTCCCTCATGAGAAAAAACTTCACTCCCCGCGGGTCTTGGCGTTTGACGAGGCACGCCAGGATGCCTCGCTGGGGATGGACCTCGTGCTGGGGGAGGAGGGCCACCGCCAAGCCTCGCTCCATGCCGCGAGGTACCAGCAGGCGCTGCGGCGGTATCACTTCCGTAGCGTTCGGTCCAGGACCCTCGAGGTGGGTGACCTCATCCTGAGGGGGATGCTCTCCAGGGAGGTGAAGGAAATATGCCATAGAGGCAATAATAAAGTTGTTATTTATATTTCCTTATATCATGATAAATGTTTATTATTCATGCTAGAATTGTATTAATCAGAAACTTAGTACATGTGTGAATACATAGACAAAACAGAGTGTCCCTAGTATGCCTCTACTTGACTAGCTCGTTAATAAAAGATGGTTAAGTTTCCTGACCATAGACATGTGTTGTCATTTGATGAACGGGATCACATCATTAGAGAATTATGTGATGGACAAGACCCATCCGTTAGCTTAGCATTATGATCGTTTAGTTTTATTGCTATTGCTTTCTTCATGACTTATACATATTCCTCTGACTATGGGATTATGCAACTCCCAAATACCGGAGGAACACCTTGTGTGCTATCAAATGTCACAACGTAACTGGGTGATTATAAAGATGCTCTACAGGTGTCTCCAAAGGTGTTTGTTTGGTTGGCATAAATCAAGATTATGATTTGTCACTCCGTGTATCGGAGAGGTATCTCTGGGCCCTCTCAGTAATGCACATCACTATAAGCCTTGCAAGAAATTTGACTAACGAGTTAGTTGCGGGATGATGCATTACAGAACGAGTAAAGAGACTTGCCGGTAACGAGATTCAACTAGGTATGATGATACCGACGATCGAATCCCGGGCAAGTAACATATTGATGACAAAGGGAATGACGTATGTTGTTATGCGGTTTGACAGATAAAGATCTTTGTAGAATATGTAGGAACCAATATGAGCATCCAGGTTCCGCTATTGGTTATTGATCGAAGATGTGTCTCGGTCATGTCTACATAGTTCTCGAACCCATAGGGTCTGCACGCTTAACGTTCGATGGCGATTTGTATTATGAGTTGTGTGTTTTGGTGACCGAAGTTTGTTCGGAGTCCCGGATGAGATCACGGACATGATAAGGAGTCTCGAAATGGTCGACGGGTAAAGATTGATATACTGGAAGGTTATATACGGACACCGGAATGGTTCCGAAGAGGTTCGGGGATTTTTCGGAGTACCGAGATGTTACTGGAACCCCCTGGGAAAGTTTATGGGCCTCATGGGCCATAGTGGAGAAGAGGAGGCAGGCCACGGGAGGTGGCACACGCCTTCCCCTTACCCAATCCGAATTGGACAAGGGGTGGGGCACGGCCCCCCTTTCCTTCTCCCACTTCCCTCTTTCCCCTTTCCCCTCTCCGTTGGAAGGAACGGGGCAAATCCTACTAGGAGTGGAGTCCTAGTAGGACTCCCCCCCATGGCGCGCCACCCCTAGGGCCGGCCACCTCCCCCTCCCCTCCTTTATATACGGGGGCGGGGGGCACCCCAAAGGCACATCAATTGTTCTCTTAGCCGTGTGCGGTGCCCCCCTCCACAGTTTACTCCTCCGGTCATAATGTTTATACGTCTCCAACGTATCCACTTTTCCAAACACTTTTCCCCTTGTTTTGGACTCTAACTTGCATGATTTAAATGGAACTAACCGGACTGACGCTGTTTTTAGCAGAATTGCCATGGTGTTATTTTTCTGCAGAAATAAAAGTTCTCGGAATGTCCTGAAAATCAACGGAGAATTATTTTGGAATTAATAAAAAATACTGGCGAAAGAATCAAGGCCAGGGGCCCACACCCTGTCCACGAGGGTGGGGGCGCGCCTACCCCCCCCCCCCAGGCGTGCCCCCCTGCCTCGTGGGCCCCCTGGAGCTCCACCGACCTCAACTCCAACTCTATATATTTGCGTTTTACGATACGGAGCCGCCGCCAAGCCCTAATCTCTCTCGGGAGGGCTGATCTGGAGTCCATTCGGGGCTCCGGAGAGGGGAATCCGTCGCCATCGTGATCATCAACCATCCTCCATCACCAATTTTATGATGCTCACCGCCGTGCGTGAGTAATTCTATCGTAGGCTTGCTAGATGGTAATGGGTTGGATGAGATTTATCATGTAATCGAGTTAGATTTGTTAGGGTTTGATCCCTAGTATCCAGTATGTTCTGAGATTGATGTTGCTATGACTTTACTATGCTTAATGCTTGTCACTAGGGCCCGAGTGCCATGATTTCAGATCTGAACCTATCATGTTTTCATGAATATATGTGAGTTCTTGATCATATCTTGCAAGTCTATAGTCACCTACTATGTGTTATGATCCGGCAACCCCGAAGTGACAATCATCGGGACCACTCCCGGTGATGACCATAGTTTGAGGAGTTCATGTATTCACTATGTGTTAATGCTTTGGTCCACTACTCTATTAAAAGGAGGCCTTAATATCCCTTAGTTTCCAATAGGACCCCGCTGCCACGGGAGGGTAGGACAAATGATGTCATGCAAGTTCTTTTCCATAAGCACGTATGACTATATTCGGAATACATGCCTACATTACATTGATGAATTGGAGCTAGTTGGTGTCACCCTATGTTATAACTGTTGCATGAATAATCGCATCCGGCATAATTCTCCATCACCAATCCAATGCCTACGAGCTTTTCACATATTGTTCTTTGCTTATTTACTTTTCCGTTGCTAGTGTTACAATCACTACAAAACTGCTACTGTTACTTTTGCCACCGTTACCGTTACTTCCATATTCTTTGCTACTAAATACTTTGCTGCAGATACTAAGTTATCCAGGTGTGGTTGAATTGACAACTCAACTGCTAATACTTGAGAATATTCTTTGGCTCCCCTTGTGTCGAATCAATAAATTTGGGTTGAATACTCTACCCTCGAAAACTGTTGCGATCCCCTATACTTGTTGGTTATCAAGACTATTTTCTGGCGCCGTTGCCGGGGAGCATAGCTCTATTCTTTGAGTGACTTGGGATTTATATCTGCTGATCACTATGAGGAACTTGAAAGACGAGAAAACTAAAATTTATCCCTCAACTACGAGGGGAGGTAAGGAACTGCCATCCAGCTCTGCACTTGATTCACCTTCTGTTTTGAGTGAACTTGCGACACCTAAACCCGCTTCTGCTATTAATTCTGATATGTCGCATGTTATAGATGATGCCACTTCTGCTATGCATGATACTTATGATGAAACTACTTCTATGCTTGATACTACTGTGCCACTTGGTGAATTTCTTGATGAACAACTTGCTAGGGCTAGAGAGAATGAAATTATTGAAACTGATAATATTGATGAAAGTTATGATGACGATTCTCCCCTAGATATGAATTGCTTGTTGTGCCTGAGGGCTATGTTATGGATGAAGAAACTGCTAGAGACTTTCTTTCTTGCAATGATAGAAGTGATCTTAAGAAATTATTAGCTAAGCTGAAAGAAAAAACTCTGAATGCTAGAATGAAATATGATCCTACTTATGCTACTTCACCTATCTTTGTTACTGATAAGGATTATGGTTTCTCTGTTGATCCTGATATAATTACTTTGGTTGAATCTGATCCTTTCTATGGCTATGAATCTGAAACTGTTGTGGCACATCTTACTAAATTAAATGATATAGCCACCCTATTCACTGATGATGAGAAAACTCACTACTATTATATCCTTAAATTATTTCTGTTCTCATTAAAGGGTTATATTAAGATATGGTTTAATTCTCTTGATCCTGGTTGTGTGCGTAGTCCCCAGGATATGACTTATTACTTCTCTGCTAAATATTTCCCTGCTCATAAGAAACAAGCTACTTTAAGGGAAATATATAATTTTGTGCAAATTGAAGAAGAGAGTCTCCCACAAGCTTGGGGGAGGCTTCTCCAATTACTTAATGCTTTGCCTAATCATCCTCTCAATAAAAATGAAATACTTGATATCTTTTATAATGGACTAACCGAAGCTTCCATAGACCACCTAGATAGTTGGCTGGTTGTGTTTTCAGGGAAAGAACTATTGATCAAGCTGAAATTCTATTGAATAATATGTTGACCAATGAAATAATTGGACACTTCCTGAACCAATTCCTAAGCCAACTCCGAAGAACAGGGGTGTTCTATTTCTCAGTCCTCAAGATATCCAAGAGGCAAAGAAATCTATGAAAGAAAAAGGTATAAAAGCTGAAGATGTTAAGAATTTACCTCCTGTTGAACAAATACATGGTCTTAATTTACCGCCTATTGAAGAAACACATTGTGTTGATAACCTGACACAGGTAGTAAAGGTAAATTCTCTCTATAGATATGATAAAGCTGAAATCCCTCCTAATAAGTTTGTTAGCCAATGTTTGGATGATTTTGATAACTTTATGGTTAAGCAAGAAAACTTCAATGCTTATTTTGGTAGAGAATTAAAACGAAATGCTTATATGATTGAACACTTGGGTGATTATATGTCTAGAGTTAAAGGTGAACTTAAACTCATTAGTAAACATGCTTCTATGGTTACCACTCAGGTAGAACAAGTACTTAAAGCTCAGAATGATTTGCTCAATGAATTGAATAGTAAGAATAATGACTTTGCTGTTAGAGTTGCAACTAGAGGGGGTAAAGTGACTCAGGAACCTTTGTATCCTGAGGGCCACCCTAAGAGAATTGAGCAGGATTCTCAGAGAAATAATGTTGATGCACCTAGTCCTTCTAAGAAGAAGAAAAAGAAAAATGATAGGACTTTGCATGCTTCTAGTGAACCTGTTGCTGACACACCTGAGAATCCTAATGATATTTCTATTTCTTATGTTGAAACACAATCTGGAAATGAACATGAACCTAGTGATAATGTTAATGATGATGTTCATGTTGATGCTCAACCTAGTATGACAATGATGTAGAAATTGAACCTGCTGTTGATCTTGATAACCCACAATCAAAGAATCAACATTATGATAAGAGAGACTTTGTTGCTAGGAAGCACGGTAAAGAAAGAGAGCCATGGGTTCAGAAGCCCATGCCTTTTCCTCCCAAACCATCCAAGAAGAAGGATGATGAGGATTTTGAGCGCTTTGCTAAAATGATTAGACCTATCTTTTTGCGTATGCGTTTGACTGATATGCTCAAAATGAATCCTTATGCTAAGTATATGAAAGAAATTGTTACTAATAAAAGAAAGATACCGGAAGCTGAAATTTCCACCATGCTTGCTAATTATACTTTTAAAGGTGGAATACCAAAGAAGTTAGGAGATCTAGGAGTACCCACTATACCATGCTCCATTAAAAGAAATTATGTTAGAACTGCTTTATGTGATCTTGGAGCCGGTGTTAGTGTTATGCATCTCTCTTTATATCGTAGACTTGATTTGAATAAGTTGACACCTACTAAAATATCTTTGCAAATGGCTGATAAATCATCTGCTATACCTGTCGGTATTTGTGAGGATGTGCCTGTTGTGGTTGCAAATGTTACTATTTTAACGAACTTTGTTATTCTTGATATTCCCGAGGACGATAGTATGTCTATTATTCTTGGAAGACCCTTTTTGAATACTGCAAGGGCTGTTATTGATTGCAACAAAGGCAATGTCACTTTTCATGTTAATGGTAATGAGCATACGGTACACTTTCCGAGGAAACAACCTCAAGTCCACAGTATCAATTCTATTGGAAAAATTCCATCGATTATTTTTGGAGGTTTTGAATTTCCTCTTCCTACTGTCAAAAAGAGATATGATATTCTTATTATTGGGGACGTGCATATCCCCGTTGAGGTAACATAGTGTTATTCGAAATTTCTCCGGTTCCATGTTATTCCGAATGAGTTTGTTAACAAGACTTGATCAACCTTGTTAGTGGATTCCTTTTGATCAACATGGGATGGATGAAGTTCGAAAGCACAATTCTCTGTACCTTCCTTTTACTTTCTATTATTTAGTTGAAGCAAAAATAGTATTTTCTGTCAGTTTTTTGATTTATCCGTGCAATAAAAAATACCCCGAAAATAAAAGTTCTCCAAATGCCCCGAAATTGAAATATGATATTTTCTGGAATATTTGAGAAAATCTGGCACTGAGAACACAACAGGGGGAGCAAGCACCTGGCCACGAGGGTCCAGGGCACACCCCCTGCCTCGTGGGCCCATGGTGCCTCCCCTCCACTTATTCCAGCCACCACACACTCCTTCCTCCCAAAAAATCACCAACCAGCTCAAGCATGAGTTCTAGCTCATTTTGCTGCGATTTTCGATCTGCTTGCTCAAAGCTCCACTCGCAAAACTGCTTTGGGGGATTATTCTTCGGTATGTGACTCCTCCAATGGTCTAATTAGTTTTTGTTCTAGTGCTTTATTCATTGCAAATTTTTGCTGCCTAGGTGACCCTGTTCTTCAGCTTGCATGTCAAATTTATTTGGTCCCAAGTAGTTCTAATGCATGATATAGTCTCTAGGCACATGTGGGAGTAGTTGCTATCAATTTTGTTGAGTTTGGTTCACTTTTATTTGAAGTTACTAAAATTTTCAGAAATTTTTCAGAGGAAGAAATATGTTTAGGAAAATGTATCAAGGTGGTCCTTCAAGGAAGCAAGGACCCAGGCTCACAATACGCGATGCCGACGATGAACCACGGAGGGAAGCTCAGATGCGGGCTTGTGAATGGCCGTCAGAGGACCTTATGGATCGAGCAGGAATCAAGGAAGAATTTAACGCATATGTGCGTAATGCCGATCTTGAGAGCTTCGAGGCAGATAAGTGCTGCCAGTACCACTATCTCATAGATTCCTTTGTGAGAAGGTTTGAATTTTCATCATCACGCAATTCTCAAACTGTCCTGTTTGATCTTTATGAAAATTCGTATACTATGGACTTAGAGGATTTTAATACTGCTTCCAAACTTCCACAATGGGGTAGCACTAGTGAGCCTCGCAAATCTGAGTTTAGAGATTTTCTTGCTAGTATAACTGTGGGGGAGTCTAGGGATATAACACAAGCTACCATAGGGAGCATTCATTTTCCTGCTATACATTATTTTGCTCTCTTCATAGGTAGGTGCATAAATGGTAAGGATGAAGCATGTCACATGTGTGTCCTTGACCTCAGTGTTCTCAGAAGTGCTGTATTAAGAGATAAACATTATAATTTGGGAGCCATTGTTGCACGTAGGTTGCATAATAATAGAATTAATGGAGATTTCTTTGGTGGAATTTATGCAACCCGTCTAGCTAATTTTCTTGATATACCCATACGTGAGTATGATGCTGAGTTGCCTCCTGTTTATTTAGATTATGAGGCTATGGTTCGTCATCAGTTTGTTGAGAGGAAGATCAGTTCCTCCAGTACCGACTAATCTTTGACAGACGATGCACCTATCACGTCGCTCTCGCTGCTCCTACTTTCTTTGACTTTCAGGCAAAGGGGAGATATGTCATAACCAGGGAAGAGGCGAACGAGTACGAGAGGAGGACTGAGAAAGCTCACCTGCATGCTGCAGCCCATGATGCAATAGCCGCTGCATCTCAGTACGACCCCAACTACAACTTTGGATATCCAACAGGCCAGCCGTGGTAGTAGACCAACTTCGGCCAAAAGCCTAAGCTTGGGGGAGTACGTATTTCTCACTGACATTACATTCATGTTCACACACTCATGCTAGTTGTCGGTGCTCATACTTTTTCATTGTACTATCCATGCTAGTTTATTTTTCTTTTTCTCGCTTTCTTCTTGTGTGTTTGATAAACCTTAAGAAAAACCAAAAAAATTAGTTGTAGCCTTTAGCTAGTTTACTTTCTTGCTATAGTAGTAATAATTAAAAGAAAACCCAAAAAGATTTCCTCCTTCTTTTTTTGCTTGTTGGGAGCTTTCCCGTGTAAATAGTTTTATTTCTTTTCTTTTCTTTGGGGGTCGAGAGGAGAAGACCATAATGAAAATGTTAAAGTGGCTCTTATATGCATTATTGTTGATTTAACCAAGAGCACATATTGCCTTGTCTTCTCATGTTTATTGAATGCCTGCAGATTCTAGCTTAGTCCAATGCACGTGCACTATTATTATTATTCACATCGTTCGGTCATGCAAGTGAAAGGCAATTATGACGATATATGATGGACTGATTGAGATGAGAGAAGCTGGTATGAACTCGACCTCTCTTGTTTTTGTAAATATGATTAGTTCATCGTTCCTGATTCAGCCTATTATGAATAAACATGTTTGCAATGACAATTAGAGATTATAGTTGTTTATGCCATGCTTAATTAGCTAGGAGTTTATAATGGTTTACCTTGCGTGCCAACATGCTATTAAAATGGTTGTGATGTGGTATAATAGGGTGGTATCCTCCTTTGAATGATTCAAGTGACTTGGCACATGTTCACGCATGTAGTTGAAACAAATCAACATAGCCTTCACAATATTTATGTTCATGGTGGATTATATCCTACTCATGCTTGCACTCAATGTTTATTAATTTTAATGCATGTTAATGACTGTTGTCGCTCTCTAGTTGGTCACTTCCCAGTCTTTTGCTAGCCTTGACTTGTACTAAGCGGGAATACTGCTTGTGCATCCAATCCCTTAAACCCCAAAGTTATTCCATATGAGTCCACTATACCTTCCTATATGCGGTATCTACCTGCCGTTCCAAGTAAATTTGTATGTGCCAAACTCTAAACCTTGAAATGAAATTCTGTTTTGCATGCTCGAATAGCTCATGTATCAACTAGGGTTGTCTGTATCTTCCATGCTAGGCAGGTTATCCTCAAGAGGAGTGGACTCCGCTCCTCACTCACGAGAAAATGGCTGGTCACCGGGATGCCCAGTCCCATGCTTTATGCAAATCAAATCAAAATAATTGCAAACAAAACTCCCGCAGGACTGTTGTTAGTTGGAGGCACTCGTTGTTTCGAGCAAGCCATGGATTGATGCTTGTTGGTGGAGGGGGAGTATAAACTTTACCATTTTGTTTGGGAACCGCCTATAATGTGAGTAGCATAGAAGATATCGCCATCTCTTGGTTGTTATGTTGACAATGAAAGTATGCCGCTCAAAATATTATTTATCTCTGCTTTAAAACTAAGCTCTGGCACCTCTACAAATCCCTGCTTCCCTCTGCGAAGGGCCTATCTATTTACTTTTATGTTGAGTCATCACCCTCTTATTAAAAAAGCACCAGTTGGAGACCACCGCTGTCATTTGCATCCACTACTATTAATTTATATTGGGTATGACTATGACTGGATCTCTTTTACCATGAATTACAATGTTTAGTCAGTCCTTGATCTTTAAAGGTGCTCTGCATTTATGTTTTGCGGTCTCAGAAAGGGCTAGCGAGATACCATCTTGTTATATCATATCATGATTGCTTTGAGAAAGTGTTGTCATCCGAGATTTATTATTATTGCTCGCTAGTTGATTATGCCATAGACATGAGTAAACATGAGACCTAAGTGTTATTTTGAATATGGTTAGTTCATAATCTTTGCTGAAAACTTGAATGCTGGTTTACATATTTACAACAACAAGAGCAAACAGAGTTTGTAAAAGTTTTTCTTTATCACCTTCAGTTTATCAACTGAATTGCTTGAGGACAAGCAAAGGTTAAGCTTGGGAGAGTTGATACGTCTCCAACGTACCTACTTTTCCAAACACTTTTTCCCTTGTTTAGGACTCTAACTTGCATGATTTGAATGGAACTAACCCGGGCGGACGCTGTTTTCAGCAGAATTGCCATGGTGTTATTTTTGTGCAGAAATGAAAGTTCTCGGAATGTCCTGAAAATCAACGGAGAATTATTTCAGAATTAATAAAAAATACTCGTGAAAGAATCAAGGCCAGGGGCCCACACCCTGTCCATGAGGGTGGGGGCGCGCCTACCCCCCTGGGCGCGCCCCCTGCCTCGTGGGCCCCCTGGAGCTCCACCGACCTCAACTCCAACTCTATATATTCGTGTTCGGGGGGAAAAAATCAGAGAGAAGGATTCATCGCGTTTTACGATATGGAGCCGCCGCCAAGCCCTAATCTCTCTCGGGAGGGCTGATCTGGAGTCCGTTCGGGGCTCCGGGGAGGGGAATCCGTCGCCGTCGTCATCATCAACCATCCTCCATCACTAATTTCATGATGCTCACCGCCGTGCGTGAGTAATTCCTTCATAGGCTTGCTGGACGGTGACGGGTTGGATGAGATTTATCATGTAATCGAGTTAGATTTGTTAGGGTTTGATCCCTAGTATCCACTATGTTCTGAGATTGATGTTGCTATGACTTTGCTATGATTAATGCTTGTCACTAGGGCCCGAGTGCCATGATTTCAGATCTGAACCTATTATGTTTTCATGAATATATGTGAGTTCTTGATCCTATCTTGCAAGTCTATAGTCACCTACTATGTGTTATGATCCGGCAACCCCGAAGTGACAATAATCGCGACCACTCCCGGTGATGACCGTAGTTTGAGGAGTTCATGTATTCACTATGTGTTAATGCTTTGGTCCGGTACTCTATTAAAAGGAGGCCTTAATATCCCTTAGTTTCCAATAGGACCCCGCTCCCACGGGAGGGTAGGACAAAAGATGCCATGGAAGTTCTTTTCCATAAGCACGTATGACTATATTCGGAATACATGCCTACATTACATTGATGAATTGGAGCTAGTTCTATGTCACCCTATGTTATAACTGTTGCATGAATAATCGCATCCGACATAATTCTCCATCACCGATCCAATGCCTACGAGCTTTTCACATATTGTTCTTCGCTTATTTACTTTTCCGTTGCTACTGTTACAATCACTTCAAAACTGCTACTATTACTTTTGCCACCGTTACCGTTACTTCCATATTACTTTGCTACTAAATACTTTGCTGCAGATACTAAGTTATCCAGGTGTGGTTGAATTGACAACTCAATTGCTAATACTTGAGAATATTCTTTGGCTCCCCTTGTGTCGAATCAATAAATTTGGGTTGAATACTCTACCCTCGAAAACAGTTGTGATCCCCTATATTTGTGGGTTATCAAGCGTCGTAGTGCTTAGGCGAAGCCCTGCGCGGATCAGATCACCAACACCGTCACCAGCCGTCGTGCTGACGGAACTCTTCCTTTACCCTCTGCTGGATCAAGAGTTTGAGGGACGTCAGCAAGTTGAACGTGTGCTGAACATGGAGGTGTCGTACGTTCGGGACTTGGATCGGTTGGATCGTGAAGACGTTCGACTACATCAACCGCGTTAACATAACGCTTCTGCTTTCGGTCTACGAGGGTACGTGGACACACTCTCCCCGTCTAGTTGCTATGCATCTCCTAGATAGATCTTGCATGATCGTAGGAATTTTTTTGAAATTGCATGCTACGTTACCCAACAGGAGGGGCTTCACAAGCTCTCGCCTATGTGGGAGGGCCCGTTCAGGATCGCCCGTGTCTCCAGGCCTAGCGCCACGTGCCTGCAAACGCAGGACGGGGTCCCCATCTAGAATGCCTGGAACATCCAGCACCTCCAGAAGTTGTATCCATGATCAAGGCCATGCGCCTCTCACGTCTCCGCTCGTGACACTCTCACATAATAATGAGTTGGGGTTGTACACGCCCTGGAGTCTCCTGAGTGCCACCCTTGAGCCTCACGGGGGCTCCCACCCACGTCCTAGTGGAGGCCCCATGCTCCACACTGGTGGGAAGACTAGAAGACTAGTGTAGGTGTCGGACGTGGTTGTTCTTTTGCTTGCTTGCTTCCTGTATCTGATTTGCAACTTCTTGAAATGAAATTTGGAGCTTTCGTGTCGTTTATTTGGAAGGGTTGGGAATTTTTTTCTCCTCGCGGCATTCTCTCTTTCAAGTCTTGGCTTAGGAGAGTGACAGTTGCCCGTTGCTCTTCCTCGCGCATCGCGCGCGTGGGGGCTGGGCACGGTGTGTGACAAGCTTACGGGCACACACGCACTCTTGGGTTCGTGCCTCCGGGGCATCATGATGTGACGTACTAGCGGCAACCAGCCCACGCTCGAGGGCTCGCATGAGGTGTGGCACCTCCGGAGATTTCCTAACCCTACAGCCATAGGGTGCCTCTTGAGGCTCGACGACTTTCGAATCTTCAAGAAGGAAACCGTTGGAGAACTTCCCAGGGCGTGTAGGAAATCCAAGCCCTAGAGAGGCAGACTCTCGCAGCACAGGAGTCTACCACAAGCACATTAAGCTAAGTCATTCCAATCACAATCAGCAACAACACGGATATCATGACACAATATAAAAATGATAACATAATGGCGCAAGCACCATGGTTCATTACACGCCCCGACAGGGCCTTCTACTTTTTTCTTGCAGGAGAAAGAAAGAAAGAAACAAAAGCAGTCGCGTGACTACAGCGGCTCCCGAGGCCCGGCTCCAGCAGCGCCCGTGCTCAGTCGGAGTCCTCCTCCTCCTTCACAGGGGCGCGGCGGCAAGGCAGCTCGTCACCCTCCCAGGTCCGAGCCCGGTGGTGTGGCGGCTCGTCGTAGTCACCATCGCTCGTGATCTCCCTAGAAGAGGTGCCACCGCTGCTGGAGGCGGCGCGACCGTCGCCAAGGGCAAGCTCACCGCCCGCGATGGTGCCGCCCCTTTAGCCGTCATCGTCGTCGTTGTCGCTCTCCGGGCAACACCCTAGCCGCCGGCCATCTGCTCCGAAGACACTGGCGTAGAGGGTCACGACGCCATCATACCTGAAGTGGAGGGTGCACCTCCTACATAGGCCGCGCGGTTCAGGAACAAGTTGCCGATGGCGGTGACCTCGACCTTCACCCATGAGGCCTTGCAGTAGCCGTCGACCTGCAGCCAGAGGCCACCGGATCCCCTGGCCGGCAGCGTGGGAGCTGGAACCAGATGCCTGCGGGCCTCTCCACCCACACCACGAACTCCGGGGACACGTCGGCCGAGTGGGAGCGAGGACAAGCGACCAAACGGCTGCCACATGCCTCCCCCCGTTGACGGGGCCACCCCAGCCGCGACAACTTTCGCCGCGGGAAGAAGCACCTCCATGGCTACCGGGGGCGACGCGAGCCTTCGAAGGGGTGCACCCGCGCCCTCGAGGAGCCACCGCTGGCATCGCGACGTACCTACAGGGGCGTCTGCGGCCTCTATTGGGCGGCAACGAGCCTAGCCCTTCCTTGGGGGCCTTTCCCTTCTCTGCGGCGGAAAACCTCCTCACTGGAGCCATGGACGCTCTGGCAAGACGGTGGGATGAAGCGGAAGGAGGAGTGAGAGGCGAGAAGATGAAGATGAGCTGGGGGCTCTGCCCCCTCTCCCATTTATAGCCGGAGGGAGGCCAATCGCCGGCCTCTCACGATTCCAAGTAATGATGGTTCTTCTGCATGCATCAGGTAGTTGTCAAGTCGGGCAGTTGCCGAGGCGGCGTGGGGAAGTGGAGATGCCCACGTCCCATCAAGCGCCATGCATTGGCTCGGTCCGCAGGTGATTGGGGCCCGCGGCGCTTCCCCCTTGCCCCTTGGCTTCGCCTTGAAGCCAAGTCCGAATGCGCCTTGGGCCTCGGGGCTACTGTCGGCGTCATGGGAACTAGGGTACCCAGAATTGCCTGCCTGCGGCCCACGGCGTGGCTCCATCGACGACCTGGTACGGCCCATCTGCAACACCTTCAAGACAAGACCCTCGCGAGGGACCAAGCCTCATGAGGCGGGCGACATCAGGACCTCCAGAGGGAGCGGATCCCAAGGCTGGCTCCTGAGGAGCGGAGATTCCTATGCAGGTGCCCACCTCATGAGGTTGAGGTGATGCAAGCCATGATGACGATGCCCGAAAGGCGCCAATGGGCGTAGAGCAGCAGGTTTCCTCTTTGGTGCTAAAGATGCAAGCGCAGGCACAGGGTCCCGAGGTATTAGCCAAAGGTTTCCATTCCCATGCAATGAGACCAAGACCACCACGACGGCAGGACGGATGTCATCACCGAGCCCACCACGGCGTCACGACCAGAAGCTTTGCAAACGAAGACCACCATTCGTCGGGATAAGATATACTACTTGTCCCCTTTCAAATTGGCCACTATGGGATCCCTTCCCGCCTTCATTTTTGGAGGAAGAGGATCGAGGCCACTATAAATATAGGTTAGCCACCACCATAGGAGGGAGAGCTCTCTCTGGATTAGATCCACACCCCATCAGCTCACACCCATACTAGAGCAGACCTCGCGAGGTTGTTCTTCCCTTGTACTAGTTCATCTTCATCCACTCATGAGGCTAATCCACCGCAAAGCAGGAGTAGGGTCTTACATCGCAAGGTGGCCCGAACCTGGGTCAACTGCTATGTTCATCTTCTTCCTTGCTCATTGAGCTAGGCCGTGGGGGTGACGAGCGGGTTGGCTGTGGAGGTTGAGTTCTTCGCACACACCCCAGACTTCAAAACTTTCTTGGGTCTGCGGAGCCCTGAATCCGACAAAATCCATGCAGAAGCAGCCAGTTGGCGCTAGAAGTCTTGAAGATTGAACTTGATGACATTCACTATGTTGTAGACCATAGTCATGTACGCTCTAAGAAGCTTATATGTAGAAGTGTGCCCTTTGACTGGCCACAGAGCGCGACGAAGGTTATGATAGATAGTCTTCGACAAGTCCTCAAGGTCATCACTAAGGAAGTCTGTGGGGCAATCAGCTTCACGAGGCATCGGCTTCATCATTGTGAGCATTTCAGTCATATTTGTCTCTTGCACATGGAAAATGCTCTTAGTGGCTTCATCATATGCTGCCGATGTGGTATGAAAATCACGACCAGGTGCAGGTAAGGGTGTAACATCTAGAAGCTCACTAGCAAGCGCCTTGAGGTGCATATCACTAGTCATCCATTCAAGGACCCATGTATTTGGGTATTTTCCATAGCCAGATATGTGGAGAGTTGCATAGAATTGAAGGATGAGCTCATTCAAGTCTTCCTTATCGATCACAAAGGGCAACAATCCAACAACTCGGAAACAGTCAAGAGCCTGATCAAAACAAGTAAGTCCTTCCATGGCTTCAAAACTGAGAAGCTGATGAGGAAAGATGATGTCTTGTCCATACAACACCCTGATGTAATAAGTGCGTTGAAGCTGACTCCAGAAGCGATCAGTTATGATGTGAGTCTTGTCATATGGATTCTTTTCATAATTATGCTCCCTGAAGCCAAGCACACTGAAATAAAGAAGATCAATTGGACCGGCACCGCGAAGATGAGGTAGACGCGGTTCATGCTTGAGGACAATATGTCTATTGTTAAGGACCGGGGCACTCAGGCGTTGGAAGCCTTGGCCATCTGACTCAAACCTGTTGAACAACTGGTCCAGATTTGTCTTCTGCCAATAAAGTGCCATCTTCAGTTGAGATTGATGAACTGATTGGAGGTCCATCTAGTGACATGGTAGGAGTGGCATTAGCTTCAGATTTAGTGGCTTCAGTGCCAGTGATATGTGTGTATTCGGTTGTTGCAGCTGAAATGTCTTTAGCTCGTTTAGCTTCGAGCTCTTCATATTCTGAGGCAAGAGGAATGTCTTCAAGAACTAAAATAGTTGCGTCTATCTCTCTGTGTGTCTGTTTGTGTGTTCTCTTTTGGAATGCTGGACATGGAAGATGATGGTCTTTGACCTCTGTGAAGTCTTCGAGAAGACGGCAACTGAGCGGGTGATTATCAGCTTCCATGGTATCAAGTGGGGAGTCAGGTGACTCAATCACAGGTGTGGTAGCTTGGGCATGAGCAGAGTGAGGAATCACTTCAAACAAAGGTGAATGTGGATGCCCTTCATCCAAGAAGTCATATTGTACATTGGGCATTGGAGGATCACCAACGCTGACTTATTCACTGTTCTCGCGAACAAGCGATGATACCACATTAGATCCAAGCTGAGGAAGAATTGCATCATCATGATGTACATTGTCTTCCATGGCAATGTCTTCAGCTGCGGTGTTGTCAATAGCTAGAATATCTTCAGATTTTGTCAGATGAGCCTCTGTGGTAGCAGGATCAAGTATCACAACATGCCTCTCGGTATTGGTTGAAGCTGGTGGAGCAATTGAGATTGGCGTCACAAATATTGCTTCATATATATATTGATCTATGGATGCAGCAGTTTGAGGCGCCTTGACCTGGTGTGAAACCTTTGAAGCTTTTGTCTTTTGACGTTTCTGGGAGGGGGGTGCTGCAGTGGCTTCTGTTTGCTTTCGCTTGCAAGCTTGGGCTTCAGCAAGCTTTGTCTTCTTTCTCTCTGCACTATTAAGGAGGCCGATGGCTTCGAGCCAGAGAAATTAGGCAGGAAGACTATCTTGGGCCTTTCTTGTCTAGAGGGAGCCTAACTAGAAGAGTTTGGTTTCTTCTTCCTGATTAGCTTAGGGTCAATGGCAGGACGACCAAGTCTTTTCTTTCCCTAGAAGCCCTCATTGTAAGCTTGCACAGTCTTCTCAGTATACTTCAAACGATATCAGGCGCCTTTGGCGTCTTCTCGACGTTGATGAAACTCCTCTTTCAAATCAGCCATCATTTGCTTGTAGCCGTTAATAAGTTTGGCTTCAAGATATCAACATTTTTCTTGAAGACCTTCTTCTCATGATCAATCTTGGTTTCTGTTCAAGAACTTTCTGAACAACACTAAGCTCTTTGGCTATAAAGCCTTGGAATGTGACACTGATGTCAATGGGTAGTTGAAGATCATCAACGGTAAGTGAGGGGTCATGAAACCATTCATCGATGAAGTTGTTGAGGATGTCATCGTCGAACAGAGGCTTGTCCTTGAAGATATCAGATTCTTCTTGCTTGTTCTTGATAAATTGCTCAAGAGCATCATCATCAAAGTCATCATCAGATAAGTCAATGATGTCATTATCATCTCACAAAGTACTTGTTGGTTTAGGGCCCCGCCCTGCAGTTGCTTTCTTCTCGGAGAGTTCCGAGACACTGTTTCAGAATGCACACTTGTTTCAGGAGGTGCAATCTTCAGAGGCTTCACTTTTGAAGATTTTGGACTAGCAGTAGGCTTGGATGTCTGTGGCTCCTTGTCCTTTGAATCCTTTGACCTACACTTAAGCTTCAGTGACTGTATGAATAACACCATGTTGTTCCTCTCACTACTAGGGAAAACCTTATACACAGAATCTTAGCAGCAGCGCGGCACAAAAAGAGGCGCTACTGCTAATTAGCAGTAGCGAGGTTAAGAAAAGCACGCTACTGATGTAAATTTAGCAGTAGCGCGTGATGTCTAAACCTCGCTGCTACAAAAATCCACCGATAGTACCCAACAACCTAAGTTTACCAGCAGCATGGCGTCACGATGCACGCTACTGCTAATGCAATAGTAGTAGCGCGCTTTTTAGTCACGTCGCTGCTGCTAATTTTGAAATTGTCAACACGGTTGGCCCGTTTAGCAGTAGCGCGTGTGACGAAAGGGCGCTGCTGCTACGCTCTTAGCAGTAGCGTGTTTTTCCTCCCGCGCTACTGCTAAGACGCAGCACCCCACCACCTTTTCCAACCTGTACGTCCTCCCCTCCACCATCTTCTCTCCTCCGTTCCCCTACCTCCCACATCCTCCCTCTCTCACTCTTCTTCTTCCTCAATACTTCTCCCCCCATTACTCTCCCTCTTCTACCTACCTTTCTCTCTCTTCATTACTCCTAGCTAACACCACCTCCATTAATGCATCTCCTTTCTCTTTTTCCTTCCGCCTCCACTAGTTGAAGTTGTCTCCTCCCAAATTATCTAGCTAGGTAGATGTAGCATTTAGTCAAGTGACCTATATTTGCCCCCTAACTAGATCTATCTTTGTCAAGAAGAGCTTTGTGCACTTTTGATCTCCCTACATCATCATCTCCACCGTGTGCTCGATCTCGAGAAAGAGGTGATTAAAATTTCATGCTTTTGCAAAATGGAAATATGTGTATGTGTGTGTGATATGATAATTGGGCAATATGATGGAAATTGTGTATGTGGCATGTGTTGACGCCAAATTGTGCTTTTGAGTTGCCTACGTTTTGCCTAAATGTCGATTTATTTCCGTTTCGGCGAATTCCGGGCAACTCTAGATCTATATATGTCCTATTTTTAGGGAAGGTCATGCCGAATTTTTGTATGACTTTGATGCATGCACGCATTTTTATAATCAATTTGTTTATTATTACCGTGCAGACGTTCATGATGGTCAGTGGAACGATGGTGGATAGGTGGTTGCGGTCGGCGGTGCAGGACATGAAAGAAAATAACCGGACAGAGGTTTTATGTCCGTGTCGAAAATGCAAAGGAATAGTTTGGCTCGACCCCTATGACGATGGTCGTGTCAAAGCGCACCTGCTCATGACGGGTTTCATGGATGGCTATACTCGGTGGATAATTGAAGATGAGGATGACGATGTTGAGGACGCCGACGGGGTAGGCAATGACGACATGGGGCAAGATGAAGAGATGATCGATAATGGCGGCGGGGAAGAGGCCGGTCATGGCGGCGGAGAAGGAGCCGGACATGGCGGAGTAGAAGGGGCCGGACATGGCGGCGGAGAGAACGTGGACTCCACGCAGCAAAGTTCGTCGGTACTAAGTTCAATCGTGCGGGACCCTCATGTTCAAGCACTGCTTCGCAAGGGGACGAATACTGAGAGAGCTGCTTCTAGAGAGGAGGCTAAGCTGGAGAAACTGGTGGTAGACTCGAACACTCCATTGTATGATGGTTGCAATCCTGAGGTGACCCGCTTGAGTTTCACGCTCCAACTCCTGAAGACGAAGGCTAAAAACAAATGGACAGACACTAGCCTCGATGAGCATCTCAAGTACGTAAAGGATGTTCTTCCCGTGGGGAATCTATGTCCAACTAGTGTTGATGAGGCCAAGAATATCGTATGCCGTCTTGATCTGCCACATGTTAGATACCATGCATGCATCAACGATTGCATAATTTATCGGAAGGAGCACGCGGAAAAAACAAGCTGTCCGGTGTGCAATGCTTCTCGATACAAGAAGGACGGGAAGAAATGTCCCTAGAAAGTTGTATGGTACTTACCGATCACCCCTCGTCTCCAGCGGTATTTCGTAGATCCCAAGGTAGCAAAGCTAATGCGCTGGCATGTGGAGAGGAAGAAGCCCGGCGATGGAGATGATCCGAAGCTGAGACACATCAAGGATGGAAGCCAGTGGAGAGCGTTGAACAGCTTCTATCGGTAGTTCGAATGTGATGCAAGGAACATCGTGCTCGGCGTGTGTACCGATGGCATGAATCGTTTGGCAACCAGAACACCAACCATAGCACATGGCCCGTGTTTGTATGGATGTACAACCTCCCCTTGGTTGTGCATGAAGTCGAAGTACATTCACATGAGCATGCTTATTCAAGGGCCAAAACAACCATGAAATAATATTAATTTGTATCTGGGGCTACTTCAAGAGGAGTTAGACACTTTATGGAAAACACCGGCCAAGACATGGGATGCCAGCAAAGGTGAATATTTCTACATGAGAGCCGCGTTGATCAAGACGGTGCACGACTATCTCGGTTACGGATATGTCGCGGGCCAGGTGTGCCATGGATATTGCGGATGCACGCGGTGCATGGATGATACAACGTCTCAGCAGCTAACGTCATGGAAAGATGGCGGGTCTGGGAAAATCGTGTACATGGGGCATCGAAGATGGCTCGAACAGGACGACCCATGGAGAAACCGTGGAGATCTATTCAATGGTCACGCTAAGCATCGAGGACCTCCACGTAAGCGGAGCGGTGCCGAAATCGATGAGCTGTTGAAAAACTGGAAGGAGTGCCCCGCGCCGGGAAAGACGATTAAAAAGGCGCCGGAGCCGCTGCTGAAGGTATGGAAGACGAGGTCTGTGTTCTGGGACTTGGAGTACTGGCACAAACTCGATACACCTCATTGCCTTAATCAAATGCACATCTGTAAGAATGTCCTTGAGAGCTTGCTCGCGACACTGATGAACATGCCGGATAAGACCAAGGATGGGCCGAAGGCAAGAAAAGACTTGCAAGATTTGAATATCAGAGAGGATCTGCACATGCCGTCCCATAAACAGTCAGACGAGATAGAGACAGAGATAGAGGCGCGGGAGAAGAAGGGAAGAAAATAAAGAAAGAGGATTATTTCCCCCCTTATTGCTTCACCTTAAGTCAGGTTGGATCGATCAATTCTTTCAGTGCCTTACCAGAGTCAAAGTTAGTTCCGGTTACTCTGGCAAGATAACTAGATATCTAGACACGGACAAGAAAGGGTTCAGCGGGATGAAGTCCCATGACTGTCATGTGATGATGACGCATATACTACCTGTTGCCCTTAGAGGGATAATGGACAAGCATGTCCGTGACACGCTTATTGGTCTGTGTAACTTTTTCGACATCATCTCTCGAAAGTCGGTCAGTCTGAAGAAGCTCCGAAGGCTACAGGAAGAGATCGTTGTGATACTGAATGAGCTTGAGATGTACTTCCCGCCCGCATTCTTTGACGTGATGGGTCCGTCATTTCTACACAACATGATGCCGTTTGAGAGAATGAATGGGATCATCAAAGGATTCATTCGTAACATGTCCCGTCTGGATGGAAGCATCGTCTAGGGCTATCTGACACAAGAGTGCATCTCTTTCTGTGAGAATTTTCTATATGGCGCAGACCAGCCGCCTGGTGATAGTGTTGGTTTGCCCGTTAACAAGCACGATGGGAGGCTCGAAGGAGAAGGTCACTCAATGGTCGCAGGGAACTGCACGTGGCATAATCAGATCGATGCAGCGACTTTGACAGAGCAAACTTGGTAGTGCTACAACACCTAGATGAGGTAGATCCTTTCGTGGCACTGCACAAAGAAATTATCGCAAAGAAGTATCGTGACTGGGGGGTATGCAGGACGGACGCCGAAGTTACAAGAGAGCACAACTCCACTTTCGTGCATTGGTTCAAAGAGCATATTATTGCTAATCCCCCGGAGGAGGGCTCTAAGGACGGATTTCTCATATACGCCTTAGCACATGGCCCCTCGCCCAACCTCCTAACCTATCAGGCATACGATATCAACGGATACACGTTCTACACGGAGGCCAAAGATATGGACAGTGATGATCAGAACTCAGGGGTGACGATGGAATGCATGACCGGCAGCGACAACGACGCAACTGAAAGATTTTATGGAAGGGTCGAGGAGATCTAGGAGCTTGACTACTCTGGACTGCGCGACGATGTTCCGTGTCAGATGGGCTAAGAATGTCGAAAGAGAAAACCGGAATTTCACTACCATGACTATACCCGGCGCCAAGAGCGCTACCGTGAACGCTATCGCAAAAAATGAGCCATGGGTACACGCTAAGCACGTGACACATTGCTTCTTCATAACCGACCCGCGTAATCCCAGCCGTGTTGTCGTGAGGAGAGGCAAAAGGAACATCATTGGAATGGATGGAGTCACCAACGAGGACGACTACGATCAGTACGTCAACCCAATGAGGGAAGATGATGATGATGATGAAGTATACGTCAAAAGAAGAATCAATACTACATTACCTAAGAAAAATCGTACTCCATGGAAAAGGCAAATTCACAATGAGGGGCTCAATTATTCTTCAACGAACAAGAAGGGAAAGAAGCTGACTCAAAAACGAAAACGTCAATGCTGAGGAACCGTATGTTATCGGTCAAATGATGTAATATATATGTTCCTATTTTGTATACAGACTTAGCCATTATTATGCATGGGTCCAATGATGTAATATATATGTTCCTATTTTGTATACATATTTAACCATCAAATGATGCAATATATATCGCCTTCAATTCCCTTCGTTAACTGCTCTCGGAAAAAAAGTGAGAGAAAATAAAGGAAAAGAAAATAAAAGGAAACAAACAGGAAAACTGTTATATAGGTACTGGTTATAGCAGCAGCGCTTTTTGAGAAAAGAGCTACAGCTAGTCAAGGTAGCAGTAGCGGTTTCTACACGAAATCGCTATAGCTACCTGGAGTAGCTATAGCGCGTTTTGCCTAAACGCGCTACTACTATGCCCACTTAACCCCGAAAATCCCCACTCCTCTCTTCATCCCGCCTCTTTTCCCCCAAATCCCCACACTCTCTCTTCCCCCGTCGCGCTGTCGGAGCCCTCGCCGCGCCTCTGCGCTTGCCCCCGACCCCGATGTCGACCGACCCCGACGCCGGCCCCGCCCCGACCCCGACCCGACCCCGGCGCTCGCCCATGGCCCCGGGCCCGACCCCGGCTCCGACCCCGGCGCTCGACCCCGACCCCTCCCAACCTTGGCCGTCGTCGGGCCTGCACCCTCTGTAAGCCCCCCACCTCTCCTCCTCTCTTTAGTAGCTAGGTTTTTTGGTTAATTTAGTTAGGTTTTAGTTAGGGCAGATGGTTAATTAGGTTATATATTTAGTTATGAATTTAGCTAGGTTTTTTCTTCAAATTCTATATTTTCTTCCTTGTATATGCAAATTTGAAGTGGACATGTGATATGTGGACATGTGATGTTTTGGACATGTCATATTTGGAAATTTGGACATGTCATTTTGGACATGATGATTATGTGCAGGGTAAATGATCCGAGTGGCCTATGTTACGCCAGAATGTTGATTCATTTCCATTCCGGTGAATTTCAGGCACTCGATATGTCCATTTTTTAGCAAAGGTCATGCCGAAATTTTCCGTGAATTTTGGCATGATTTGTGCAAGATAGTAGGCATATCGAGTGCTGGGAAATGACATTCCGGCAAACATAGAGTTCTTTTTTATGTAATTTCTCTTTTTTCATAGTTTTAGAATTAAACGAGGAGACTTAATCATAGGAAACATGTCGAACAACGAAGAAACTGGGCCTTCTGACCAAGATGCAGACGAGATGGATTACGAGGGTGAACAAGAGTACCTCGACTATTTGAATGCTAAGAAAATGCAAAGTCAAGGTTTGCAGGTCGGCCTCGATGATGGTACTGACGCCGACATCGACACCGGCGGCGCCGGCACCGATGGCGGCGCCGAGACCGGCGGGGAAGGTACCGGCGAGGAAGATACCGGCGGGGAAGGTACTAGCGCTGATGCCGCTACTGAAAAGAAGAGGCAGAAGAAGCAGAGGATACGAAAACCTAACAAACTAGGGATTGGACGACTGGTGATCACAAAGATGGCACCTGGCAAGTTTGAGCCATTAGAGCCGGAAGAACCTCGCAAGTGCTATGGGAACCAAGTAGGATGCATCCTACGGGAATGCGCGAGCATCAACGACGATGACTTAAGGAGTAAAGAACATTTGACGCAGTTGCTCCTGACGAAGTTGCACAAGAGATTCAAGTTCCCCGACCGGGATGATAACATAGAAGAACCGTGGGATGATCCGAAGATGAAAAAGATTAACAATCACGCCATGGGCATGTTCAGCAATGATTTGGCCTCCTGGAAAGGGAGGGTGAAACGAGCTATTGAGGCTGAGGAACCCCTGTCCAAGATTCTGGAGGAAAATCCGGCAGTTATGAAAGAGGAGTTCGAAAAGTTCAAGGACACTTGCGCTACCGAGGCAGCCAAGTCTAAGGCTGCGAAATTCAAGAGCCTTCAGCAAAGGAACACGGGGAAGCATCGCCTCGGAAGCCGTGGCTACCTCGGTAAAAGGCCCATATGGGATAAGGAGGACGCGGAACGTGAAGCCGCGGGTATCCAGACCCCTTCGCGAAGTTCACCAACCCCTTGGAGCGTGACTTCATCAGGGCCCGCTACAAGTGGGACAAGGAAAAGAAGGTTTTTTACACGGACCAGATCACGAGGAAATTGATTAGACTACTGGTAATTATTCTTTTACCACCTTACATTTAGCTCCAGATCTAGTCGACTACACATTCCTAAACGGTTCACGCTCCTTCTGCAGGAGAAGCAACACCAGCTTGCAGCCGAAAGCCCTACTTCTCCGATGAGGCCCAAGTGGGACACCCCTCTCAACCGGGCCTTGAACGAACTTAAGGGACTCCCTTTGGGCCAGCGGCCGCAATATGGTCGTGTGCACGGCGCTGGAGACGGCGCCACGTGGAAGGTGTTTTACAACGAGGGCTCGGAGGCCAAGAAGCAGAAAAAGAAGTTTAGTCAGGCGGACATCAACGAGAAGGTGAAGCTTGCGGTCGAGAAAAAAGCAGCTGAGGACGCGAAAAAACAGCCGAGGAGAAAAATGAGTTGCTACAGCAGGCAGTCAATGCAGCTGTAACTGCCTGCAGAAATGATTTTGCTACTAACTTGGTTCCAGCTATCATCAACTGGACGAAGGAAAATCCAGACAAGACGGTACATGATTTCCCGTTGCCCAGTTTTGTCGGGAGCAACTCCGTGAACAACAACTCCACCGCACCATCACTTGCTCACGCAACCGGGCCTCCTCTCGCAGTCGCTCCCGCTCAAAGCAGCCCGTCATCAGTCTCTGGCGCGCTAGGTGGGCCTTCGTCTTTGGCTGATCTCGACGCCCTCACGGTAATTAAATGTCGCACCAACATATATATATATATATATATAGAGAGAGAGAGAGAGAGAGAATATTCCATTTTCGTTGCCTTTCGGATGTTTTACGCCACAGACATGTGTTTGCAGGACGAAGAAAACCCCGTGCACCATACTCTACTTGATCAAAGGCCAGAAGGTGGTCGTGGGAAAGGGGATGATAATGAAACCCTTGCAACCCATGTTCCACAACCACCCGATCCCCGCTGGGAACTTCAGAGTTAACTTTTCCAGTGTGAAATCGGGGCACGAGCATTTGCCTCCTCCAGTACAGCCTGTGGGAGAGGACGACGAGACCCCGCCGTGGATTGGAAGTTGCAAGGGTTGGGTGCTGCTATGGCCGAAGAATCTTATTCGTCTGGAGCCGGCCGAGAGCACACCAATAACCACACATCAACAACCATGTGCGGATACCACCACCCCACCTACGCAATTACCAGCTCATGTAGTGCCGGGTGAGAGCGGCGGACGACGTGATGAAGGGGGTGCAATAGCATTGGATGATGTAATCGGTCCTGTAGAACATAGAATTGATGATGAGACGGAGGTCGACCCAATGGGTTTCCTCAATACAAACGCGTATGACTATGACATAGATATGATGAGTCAACCATATGATGAATCGGGTTATCAGCATGCTAATGAGGATATGGATGATCTGCCCGGGTAGGAAGGTCGTAGCAGGGATTGCAAAAGGTCTCTCTTCATGAAATCCTCACAGGACACGCCTGAAGATGCCGCCTCAACACAGGCTCAACTAGCCGAGGGTCGTACAGTGCTTAGCCTGGCAACACTGGGGCAGGGGTTAAGGAAGGGTCTGGAAGGTGTGCCCAAGAAAAAGGAGAGGAAGAGATCGGGGAAGATAGCTGCCTCCAAACAAGCCAGAGCACATAGCAGCCAGATGATGGATTCTGAAGAGCGTGTACCCGTGAAAGGTGCGGCCATGTTCCATCTCACGGGCGAGCCGATGCTACCGTCGAAACCGCTGGAGGCACTATCAGGGGATCTCAGGAGACTGCACGACCATGTGCTGTCGACTGAGAAAAGCCTACTAGCCTCGAAGGATCCAGGATATCCGACATACGCGGCTCGTGTGCCTGAGGGGAAGTGCTACGTCGACACACGGCCCGCGGAGGTGTTCTTCCTGCGGTTTGACCATATCTTTGAGATGTTTCTGACAAGGCGGCTCGATTTTACAATCGTCCGCCTTTTTGCGCTACATATGAGCTCCGTCATGAAGAGAGAAGAAGTCTCGCAAATCTGTGTGGCGGATCCGTACTACATGCACGAGTCTTTCTTGAGTCTCGGCGACTTTGAGCGTGAAACTGCTAGGGACTACCTCCAAAACTTCATGGTACAGAATAAGGACCAGGAAATTGTCCTCCTGCCTTATCATCCAAAGTAAGTCAGTTCCGGACAACCCTTTCGTACATTTCAATCATTCCTTCTCGCTCATATGGAGAATAATTTGAGGTGTCTTTTCCCCGCAGCAACGGGCGCGCCGTCCTTATCGTTCTTTACCCGCGAGTCTCCCACGCCGTGTATTTCGACCCTTCCAGAGACTACGAGAAGAAGGACTACACCCACATAATGAATATTCTAGATGATGCTCTCCAAGGCTTCAGCATTAGAGGTGGCCACATGCAGATCAGGAAACAAAGGAACAAGAAGATGGGTTTCGCGCATAAAACTAACTTCTGCTGCATCCATGTCCCAAAACCAAGCAAGAAGGATGGATTCTACATCCTCCATCTCATGATTGAGTTCAACACGGATCACCAAAAGCTTCGCATGACAAGCAGAAATGATGATCATATCCACAAGTGGCTAGAATCTCATGGAGAAGCGGATTATAAACTTAGAGATGACTTCTTTCGCATCCAAAGGGACATTGCGACGATCATCATGAAAGAAGTCGTCGATGAGAAGGGGATGTTCCACCACGGCCCTATATCGCGAGCTGACGTCCGAACTCGCATAGGCATGCAACGTCAAGACCTCACGCCGTTCAAGAAGCTAGGGTCCATCCTCGATGATATGGAAGGATGGAACTTCTAGTGATTTACGATGCCGATGATGATGATATGTGTCGGTTGAACTTGTATACTTTCTGTAGCGATGAAACTTTGTGATGTCCACGGTCCCTGCCGAACTTGCGTAACGCTACTTTGTTTGTTTGGGTACGATGACCTGCGTACCTCTAGTTAATTAGTTTGCGTACTGTATGTTGCATCTAGTTGCTAATTAACCCTTTCTTTTTCGTGTTGCTCTAATATATTTTGTTGCATATGATTGTACATCCTCTTGATGAAGATGCATCTCTAACAGGTACCTAGTTTCTTGATGGCGAGATGGCGGTGCTATGTCGTGTACAAAGGGAAGGTTCCGGGGGTGTACAACGAGTGGCCTGAGTGTCAGGCGCAAGTGAATGGGGTCTCGGGCGCCAGCCATAAAGGCTTCAAAACAAGACAAGAAGGAGAAGCAAGTTACTTGAGGTTCACGCTAGCGCGAGAGAGGACTCGTAACCGCCGCCTCATGTACTACATAGTTCCGCTCTCACTCATAATGATAGCTCTTCTCGCGTATACCATTGTTTAGATGGATGACGTTGTAGTTGCAAGTATTCGAGACTTGCATGTATCGCTATTTTCGAGATGATGACGAGATACCACTTTGTGTTGGATGATGATTATGATGAGACTATTTGTATGTATATGCTATGATTATATTTGTGGTCTCGCAGCCATTTGTATGTGTATCATGATGACATTTGTATCTGCTAAAGATTCTTGTATAAAGCCTGTTCAAATAAAAAACAAATATGCAGAAAAAAAACAAAAACTACTAAAATTAGGAGTAGCGAGTGGAGAAAAGTTAGCAGCAGCGCCACAGTAGCAGTAGCGCGTCCAGGCAAAGCGCGCTAGAGCTATTAGCAGTAGCGAGCCTCCACGAAGTGCGCTGCTGCTACACTTGTATAGCAGTAGCGCGGGTGTGCACGCGTTACTGCTACGGGTTAGCTGTAGCGCCTTATTAGTAGCGCCGGTCCCCGCGCTACTGATATACCTAGAACTCGCGCTGCTGCTAGCCTTTTCCCTAGTAGTGTCTCCACGTGCGATAGCAGCGACATCACGAAGCTCAGCAACGTGCTTGAGATAAGCTTCAAAACTTTCCCAATTTTGAGTGACATTTGGTTCTACCTAACAAGTGTCATCTAGTCTTGGCTCAGCAGGGCTAGGTTTGAAGTCAATGCCATAGTTTTTCTTGTTGAACTCTGCTGAAGCCTTTTCAGACTGATAATTGGCTTCGAATAAATTGTCTTCACGACACCATCTGATGCTTGATTGGTCAGGATCTTGAGGCATCACATAGTGCATCATGCATGGATAGAATCCTAAGGCAATGGCTTTAGCCTTGGTCTTAGGAATGAGCTTCCGATACGTGATATCTACCCATGGTGGTCGGATAGCATTTTTGGCAGCGTACTCAGCAGTGACAAAATGATAATAGAACCATTCTTCAGCCTAATATCTGCGAATCCACTGGGTGCGAGTCTTTCGCTATCCATAAGTCTCCTCTAGATCCGACTTGTATTTCTCATAGACTTCAGGAGGAAGATCTTGAGCTATATTGAGACGCCTTTGTCTTCCACCCCTTCTAGGAGCAGGAGCATTATCTTCAACTAGTAGCTTGACAGGAATGAAGGCTTCACATGACTGATACAACAAGAACTACCTTTAGGTGAGTCAAGATGTAGTTAGAAGATGTCTACAAATGAATTCACACTATGAGAAGCATGCGACTCGGCCACGGAGATGTACCTGTGAAAGAATTCGAGATGTGAGGTAAGTGGGAGAGGACATGTGCATTCTCAGAGGATCCGAAGATAAATCACCTTTTAAGATAATGACCTCATACCGCGAAGACATTCACTTAGTGGGCGAGTGGTTGGTTCCAAATTTGTGCAAATTTGAGAATAAGTACAAGTGAGGAATCATACTATTAATGTATCACAAGTGAAGAACTTTCCGAAATATGAGAGGAAATAATGGAGACATATATACTGGAAGTGAAAGAACAACTTTTGAAGATATTGCAAACAAACGGATCAAATGAATGGCAAAAATAGGATTTTAATTACCGCACAAAGAACAGACGAAGAACAGCTCGACGAGAAGCGAAGCCGAGTGGTCCAATTTGCCACACCCTAACTTCGTGGTGACAGACAACTACGAAGGCGGCAGAGCGAAGACAAACCGTGGCCCGCGTGAATACGAAGTCAGAGGAGGCTCGGCAGCGAATCACTTCTTCTCCGGCGATGGTGAAGTCTAGTGACAGCGCTATGGTTTGGAGGAGGTGAGAGCGATGGGTGAGAAAGCCATAAATGACCACACGGGTGAAATATTAATAGAAGGGGGATCTAACCGGGTGGTTTGACAGAATTGCCTCTAGCGCTTCGTATGTGAGCGACGCGTGGCTTGTGTGCACAGTTTTCACTGGCCCGCATTTACCCACTAGCCCACTACTTAGTGACGGCGGCAGGAAATCGTTCTGGCTTCTACGGCAACTGCCAAAATGGATAAGGATGAAATTTTTTAAATGTGTGGTCTCAAAATCTTTGACTAACAAGGACACAGTGAAGACAATTGACACGTGTCAAGTAGAATGCATATGAAGATTTAGAGAGATTTGAAGTGTTGAGCACAGAGAGGTAAGGGTCTGATCACATGCACTTAGTTCAAAAAAATCAACTCGAAAACATAGCTATAAGTGAATGTTGTTAAGGAGATAGGCAACAAGATCAAACCAAGTGCAAAGATAAATATAAAAACAAAGACAAACCAAATCATGAAGATAAAGCAAGAGATGTGATGCCAAATACAACAAGAGATGTCATGCCAAATCGAGAAAATGGGTGGTGGCTTTACCCACCGTCTTGGAAGTATTAGCTCCAGATACAGCGCACAACTAGTCGTGGCACTCTAAAGTCATATTCCGTGTTAATTTCTTCACACTTAGTGACGAGGACATCAATACCATTGTTACACCCACAGCCCCTACTATTACATATACTGGACCAATTACAAGAGCTCGCGCACGCCAATTAAATTACCAGGTACTTTGGTTTCTTGGTAATGTTTCTAATGTTCATGAGAATATGATGCTGCCTAAATTGGATACATTTGTTTTGCTTACAAATGAAGGGCCTAGCTTGGAGAAGGATGAACTTTGGAGAAAGGGGAACAAGAACGGAGTTAAAAGTGATGATTTCGGGACTTTGAAGCCACCATAAGGAGTGCATGAAGCCTTGGACGAAATATACAAGATGCCACTTCATAAATTTCGTCCAGAGGCTATTCTAGGTGCTGCGTCACCTTATTATTGGGCCAGGGCCATGTAATTTTGAAATACATAAGTATAGGCTGTTTTTAGAGTCCGTATGTGTGGGGAAACAAGAGATAGGGTTGGTTTCGGACCCCTTCCCCATGGGCCACGAAATTCCCCCCTCTTCCTCCATATATATAGCTCTTGGGGCACCGTTTATACTTTGGGTTTTGTTTAGATTAAAAGTTCACCATAGCTGCAACTTTGCGTACTTCGTTTGTGTTCAACGACCAGACCAAGGCGTCACAGAACCCCACCTTCATTAATAAAGCTTTCCTCTTATATTCGTAATATCCAGATTGCAATCTTAGTTTCTTGCTTGTTCTTCGTTTGCTCACAGGAAACAGGCCCTCGTGGTCAGGTTGATCGTGCTCCCGCGTGGTCAATAACCCTCCGAAGTTGGTTTAGCGATTGCTAAGGCGTGACGTCTCGCACGTTCGTAGTCGGATCGTCAAGGTCGACTCCCACAGAAAATGATAGCCACCATCTCATCGAAACATCGGGACAGCTTTGCCTCTATTAGGTGGTATCATATTTCCAGGTTGCTCTGTGAAATTTTACAGTTTTTCATAGTTTAGATCGAGTCTGTTCTTCATACCTACAGTCCACGAAAAAGCCACAAAAAAATTAGGGTTAGTTCATCATATCCGAACCAATCTGAGCCTTTGCATAATCTTTTTAGGGTTTTTGCTTTGTTGAATTTGCGGTTGCATCGTCGTGTCAAGTTGTTGGTCTTAGAGTCTAGTCTTTTAGAGTTTCGAGATCTGGTCATAAGCTGTGACGCCGCCGCCACACCATCATCATCACCCCTGCCATCTACCACCAACGCTTATCTGCCACCGCTCTGAATCCGTATCCATATACCACCACCAATCTGTATCCATATACCACCACCGATCTGTATCCATATACCACCACCGCTACCATATACCACCACCGCTGCCATATCCTACCACCATATATCCACCACCAATCCGAGTTCTTTTCATATTAGGTTTGTTTTCGAGATCCATCTATTTTTCGTTTCGTGTTTCCTTGCCTGAGTAGGTCTCGGAGAAAAAAAAAGTCTGGAGACCCCCGGGCAATTTTTAGGCCAAAATTTCGGCGACCAATAATATTTTTTCCCTATCCTATTTTTAGGCTTTTCTAAGTCTTTTGAGACACTCGCCATCATAGTGATTTTTTGTCGCACTTTTTCGTCGTCGCTGCCCTGATTTCCGAAAAAATTAGTCAAAAAAATTTCGTGCCCATCCTTTCATTTTGACCTGGGAAGAGTTTTGAGACACTCGCCATTATAGTGTTTTTTCGCAAAAAAAGCAGAGCACAAAATAAAGAGCGCAAAAAAACAGAGCAAAAATATTGCAGAGTGTGCTTTTCCCTTGTTTACGTGCAGCGCCGTGATTTTGTTAGTGTTCTAGGCTCGCGTCTCTAGCACGGTCTAGCCTAGGACCAGCACAGTACCGTCGTTGAGTGTTTATTCAACTTTGCATTTCTGAATTGATTATTGCTGACCCTTTTTGCTACCATATTATAAGCCTTCCCAGCTCCACATACATCTACATCGTGCGTTTGACTCTCCCTGGTAATCGCTCTATCCAAGCTTTGAGAATTTTGCCTACATTGGTTGCCGATCACCGCCTGCTGCTGGGTAAGAACTGGTAAGAATTTGAGATTTGCTTGACGGATTTGTGACACCCACCACCACCACCACTTGTTAGTAGTCTGTACGATCATATTCTTGTGTGTTTCTATTGGTGCTAACCATGCCAGGATCACAAGCCGACGAGGTTGACTGGGAGAACTTAACGAACAAGGAGCTTCATGATATGTTTCAGCAAATGATGACTGAACAGGTGCAAGATGTGCTGAACAATTTTGAAGAGGCCATGGAGAAGATCACTGGCCTTGAGAAGACGTTTGAAACAAAGCTTGATAACAGATTTAATGAACTGCTTGCGCATCTTCCACCACCAGCTGCACCTGCCGCACCTCAACAACAACAACAACAACGACTACCTCCACGTCGCGAAACAGCCCTCCGCCGAGTGACCGTGTCCTTCTTCAGCCTGGCCAAACTGTTGGTGCTGTTGTTGATACTTCTGTGGCTCCTGCTGCTGATGAGGTGGAGGATGATTATGCGGGAGATTACGAGGATGAGGTTGATCAGAACTATGTGCAACCACCAGCACCACAACCGCCAGGTCATCCACATGCAAATAATCACAATGGTAGAGCTCTCCCTCAGGTACGAGATCATGACCATCTTTGATGTAGGGTGGAACCCTAGGTGGCCGTTCTTTCAAGAAAGGAGCGGATCCCTACGAAGAACGTGATGAACACGAGGGGAAACACGAGGGAAACACGAGGGGAATTCGAGAGAAATCACTCAACCAACAAGAATAGATCACACATGCGCTAGATCGATGAACACAAAGGTAAGATACAAGATCCAAAGTCAACAACGGACGATACAAATGGTAACCGGTTCTTCTCCAAAAGGAGGTCTTGATGGGGTCTTCTCCGTGAGGAGGTCTTGAATCCAAGGTGGATCTTCTCCGAAGAGGGGTCGCGGTCTCTCACATGGAGTAGATCCGATATGGATGAGCAAAGCTCTATCTCTAAATGAGCTAATCCTTTGCTAACCCTAGAAAGAGGAAGGGGATGGAGTATATATAGTCTAGGGGGGCGAAGAGGTACATGGGCTTCGGCCCTTCACTGTGCGCAGACAGGCGGAGCCGGATGTCCGGGCGTCGGGCCGGATGTCCGGGGCTTTGGGAGGGGTCGGATGTCCGGGCTAGAGGGCCGGATGTCCAGGCTGAAGGTGAAAACTTCTGTAGGTTCTGGTGTGTGGCGCCGGATTTCTGGGCTTCCGGCCGGATTTCCGGGCTCGGGCCAGATGTTCGGGCTGGACGCCTGATGTTCGGACCCTGTAGACTTGGGCGGCTAGGCTTCGGCTGCTGTGGTCGCTCCAGGGGCCGGATGTCCGGGGCCTGGAAGGTGAACTTGCCCGTTTCTGTTGGTTCTCTTCATCCATGGACTTGGCGGCTTGTCCGTCTTCACGCGCATCCTCGGGAGGTTCCTCTTGACACCTAATCATGCATAGCATATCGGACTTAGGTAGTAGCCATGTCTCGAGTGGATCATATGTGATATCACCCAGGAGGGAAGTCACCTCGTTCTCGAGAGCTCTAGCTCGTGCTCGTGTCATAGTTCCTCTTGGCTCTTGATGGGATGATGGTAGGTCCATGGGGATGATCATAGGATGCTCGGCATCATCTCCCCTCCCTTGGGAAAGATCCGACCTCGGATTGAAATCCTCATCACCATGGTACGGGGAAAGATCTTTGATGTTGAAGATGTCACTCACGGAGTATTTGTCGCGTGGGATGTCGATCTTGTATGCGTTGTTGTTGTAGCGTGCAAGCACCTTGAAGGGTCCATCCGCTCGGGGTAGTAGCTTGGACTTGCGTTCATTGGGGAAGCGATCCTTGCGAAGGTGTAGCCACACAAGATCTCCAACATTGAACATCATGGGTTGCTTGTTGACGTTAAGCTTGGTCGCGGGTCATTGTACTTGGTGCTCGATGGTGTTCCTTGTATCTTCATGCATCTTCTTGAGGAAGTTGACTCGGGCACTCGCGTCCATATTTGTGCGCTCTTGTAGCGGAAGAGGTAGAATGTCCAATGGTGACAATGGGTTGAAGCCATAGATGACCTCGAAGGGGGACTTGCCGGTAGTCGAATGTCTTGCACGGTTGTAGGCGTACTCGGCGATAGGTAGGCACTCCTCCCACTCCTTGATGTTCTTCTTTATCAACACGCGTAGTAGACTGGAGAGCGTGCGGTTTGTCACCTCCGTTTGGCCGTCGGTTTGTGGATGGTATGCCGAAGATAACAAAAGCTTGATTCCGAGCTTGGCGCACAAGGTCTTCCAAAAGTAACTCAAGAACTTGATGTCGCGGTCCGAGACAATCGTCTTTGGAACTCCATGAAGGCGCAATATTTCCCTACAAAACAATTTTGCAACATGTGAAGCATTGTCTATCTTGTTGCAAGGAATGAAATGTGCCATTTTGGAGAATCGGTCCACAACAACAAAAACGGAATCCTTGCCATTTCGAGTTCTAGGCAAACCAAGCACAAAGTCCATGCTAATATCTTCCCATGGTTGATATGGAATTGGAAGTGGCATATAGAGGCCATGAGATTGGGCTTTAGACTTAGCTTTGCGACATGTAGAGCATCGGTTGGTGAAGCGATTGACGTCGCGAAACATCTTGGGCCAAAAGTAGTTCCTGGAGAGCGTAGCAAATGTCTTGTCACATCCAAAGTGTCCCACGAGTCCGCCTCCATGAGATTCCTGCAAAAGCAACAAGCGAAGAGAGGACTCAGGGATGCAAAGTTTGTTAGATCTCATAAGATATCCATCTTTGATGTAGTATCGATCCCAAGAAGTATGCGTCAAACACTTGTCATAAGGAATAGCAAATGTGGGGTCATGCTCATACAAGTCTTTTATGTGCTCAAATCCAATGACATTCAATTCAAGTTGAGTGACAAGCATGCATATACGGGAAAGTGCATCCGCCACAACATTTTCCTTACCTTTAATATACTTGATGACATAAGGAAAAGACTCAATAAACTCACTCCATTTAGCATGACGCTTGTTCAACTTAGTTTGACCCTTAAGGTATTTAAGTGTTTCATGGTCGGTATGGATGATGAACTCATGAGGGCGTAGGTAATGTTCCCATTCATGCAAAACTCGCACTAAAGCATATAGCTCTTTGTCATAGATGGGGTAATTGAGTTGCGCTCCAGAGAGTTTCTCACTAAATTATGCAATGGGGCGCTTCTCTTGCGTTAACACACCTCCTATGCCATTACCACTAGCATCGCAATGAATTTCGAAAGGTTTGTCAAAGTTGGGTAATGCAAGCACGGGAGCATGAGTAAGCAAATTCTTAAGCTCATTGAAAGCAATATCTTGGGATGTCCCCCAAACAAATGGTGCATTTTTCTTACTCAAAGCATGCAAAGGTGAAGCAATGGTGCTAAAATCCTTCACAAATCTACGGTAGAAACCGGCTAAACTAAGAAAACTACGCACTTGTTGCAAATTGGTTGGTTGGGGCCAAGTTTTAATAGAATTGATCTTAGATTCATCGACATGAACACCCTTAGAAGATACTACGAAACCCAAGAAAACAAGCTTATCAACACCAAAAAGGCATTTTTCCATATTAGCATAAAGTTGCTCGTTTCGAAGAGTTTGTAGCACGGTGCGAAGGTGGGTCACATGCTCTTTGAGAGATTTGCTAAACACAAGGATATCATCAAAGTAGACAATAACAAATTCACCAATGTAAGGGCGAAACACATGATGCAGAAGGCGCATGAAGGTACCGGGTGCTTCCAATAAACCCATAGGCATGACTAACCACTCATATAGACCAAACTTTGTTTTGAAAGCGGTTTTCCATTCATCACCCTCTTGTATGCGGATTTGATAGTAACCACTTTTAAGATCAATTTTGGAAAAGATAGTGGCACTGCAAAGTTCATCAAGCATATCATCAAGGCGTGGAATGGGGTACCTATATCGAACGGTGATAGCATTGATAGGTCTACAATCGGAACACATGCGAAAACTACCGTCTCGTTTTGGCACAAGAATGACCGGTACGGCACAAGGACTCTAACTTTCACGCACATGTCCATGGTCTATGAGATGCTTTACTTGCCTTTGAATTTCTTTGGTTTCTTCGGGGTTGACGCGGTAGGGCGCTTTGTTTGGAAGCGGCGCTCCGGGGATGAGATCAATTCGGTGCTCAATGCCTCGTAGTGGAGGTAGACCCGGAGGTAGCTCATCGGGGAAAACATCTTGGAATTCCTGCAATAAAGAAGATAACACCAAAGGTAGATCGTGAGAGTTGTTAGTTTTTGGTGCCTCATCCTTGCACAATAGGACATAGTGTAGGACACTTGATGGGTTCTCACACACTTCTCTCATCTCACGTTTGGTGGCAAATAGGACTAAGTTTTTCTTGCCGCTCATCGTGGAGGCACTCAATTTGGGCTTGTGGCGCTCACTCTCTTTTTGGTGGTTCGCTCTCTCACTATTCTCTCCACGATGGGCGTTTTGCTTGTCGGCGAGCACTTGGCTTGGAGACATAGGACGTAGCACAAACTCTTTCCCTTTCATCTTGAAGCTATAGTGATTTGTACGCCCACTGTGAATGACACCTCGGTCAAATTGCCATGGCCGTCCAAGAAGGAGGTGGCACACGGTCATCAGAAGGCATCACACTCCAAAGTGTCTTCATAGGCGCCGATCTTGAAAGGGACTTGTACCCTATGCTCGACTTGGATGGTGCCGGTGTCGCTTAGCCATTGAACCTTGTAGGGGTGAGGGTGCTTCATCTTGACCAATTGGAGTTTGGAACATAATTCTTCACTTGCCAAGTTATGGCAACTCCCTCCATCGATGATGACCTTGACGGACCGTCCATTGATGCCGGCCTTTGTGTGGAAGATATGGCATCTTTGATCTTCGTGTTGTTGATGTTGAAGAGTCAAGACCTTGGAGACAACAAGAGCGGGACTTGAGTCTTCGTCACAAAAGATGTGATTATCTTCTTCTTCATTGTTCACTTGTCGGTGCATGGCCACTTGCTCAAGGGCTTCCATTTCTCCTTCACTCATGGAGTCATAGGTTCCGTCGTCGTTGAGGGTCATGGTGCGCTTGTTTGTGCACTCGAAGGACTTGTGGCCTCGGCCTCCGCATGTGAAACATTTGATGGAACTTGTCTTGATGGTCTCATCGGTTGGAGTAGATGATGATGAAGCTTTCGGCTTGAAGTTGCTTGTATAAGGAGGACGACTTGAGCTTGTCGAAGCTTTCTTGTAACTTGACTTGTCGCCGTTGCTCGTAGTGGGAGTCGTCGAAGCTTGATTGTTGGAGAGGCCATAGGACTTGGATGAGAACTTGGCATACTTGAAGTCGTCTTGTACTTGCCATTCCGCTTTGGTAGCTTGATGCACTAGCTCGATGAGGTTCGAGTATGGTTGGAAGTCGGCAATCTTCTTGATAGGGTGATTGAGTCCATTCATGAAACGCGCCATAGTTTGCTCATCATCTTCTTTGACATTGGCTCGTATCATGGCAATCTCCATTTCCTTGTAGTACTCTTCAACGCTCTTGGTTCCTTGCTTGAGTTGTTGGAGTTTCTTGAAGAGGTCGCGGTTGTAGTAGTTTGGCACGAATCGTGCTCTCATGACATCCTTCATTTGTGCCCAATGGGTGATGGGTGGTTCACCTCTTGCCGCTCGGCGCTCAATGACTTGTTCCCACCAAATGAGGACGTAGTCTTGGAATTCGAGGGATGCCATTGCGATCTTCTTCTCTTCTTCGTAGTTGTGCAAGCGGAAGATTTTGTCAACCCTCAATGCCCATGATATGTACTCTTCGGGGTCATTGCTTCCGGTAAACTTGGGCATGGTGAACTTTAGCTTGCCATATCGTTGCTCTTCATTGTGTTGGGGTCGGGGATGATGACGCCCATGTCGTTGAGGATTGACAATCTCATGTTGCTCTTGGCGAGGAGGGTTGTCTTCCTCATGTTGCTCTTGGCGAGGAGGGTTGTCGACCTCATGTTGCTCTTGGCGAGGAGGGGGTCCATTGCCTTCTTGCTCTCGATGGACTTGACGTACTTGTCTCGCTTGAGGAGGAACTTGTCGATCTTGTCGAGGAACTTGGCGATCTTGTTGAGGAGCTTGTCGATGCACACGTGCTTCGTAAATCCTTTCTTGAGATTCGTCGCGAAGTGCTTCTTGATGTAGTCGATCTTGTCGGCTTCGATTGGCTACGGCACAACTTGAATCTTGAAGGGCACGTTGCGCCTCAAGTGCTTGAGCTGCACGGAGTTGTTGTTCTTGACGTTGCGCCTCGGCGTCTTGTGCATCTTGATGTTGTCGAGCTCGCTCCTCTTATTCTTGTTGTCGTTGGCGTTGCCATTCTTGTGCTTGTGCGAAAGCAGCTTGGTTTTGACGATGTCGATGCTCTTGAGAGTCGGTGTCGTGTAGAGGATTGCGGTTAGCTTGACGGTCTTGACACGCGGCACGACGAAGAGTGTTTGATGTCAGTGTAGTTGAACCGGAGAGGGTGTTGTCACATCCCTAGCTTCTCGTATTGCACTAGGCTAGCTTCAGGTGTGCATCATGTTTGAATTTTGCAGAAAATTGAAATGGGGATTGCATAAACCCTAGCATCAAAGGAATTCACTAGGCTCAACTAAAATATTCTCAGTGTTTCCAAATGGCTTTCAAAAATGTTCATCATTTCTGGAAAATGTTGGAAACAATAACCAGAGGTGCTGCACATTTTTCCATGACATATTTGGACTCTGAATTAAATCATATAGTATTTGCATTCGGGCATTTAAATGCTATTAAATATTTTAAATGCTCAAATAATCATAAACTAAAATGTTTACTGTTGGATGTATTCTAAACAGTAGCCCTGATTAGTTTCATGATTTTTGGAAATGCCCTGGCATTTTTAATAAAGCCCGGAACAAAATAACAAAATAGAAAAACAGAAACAGAAATAAAAGAGAGAGAGAGAGAGAGCAAACTCACCTGGCGCTTACCTGGCCTGGCCCAGCACGGCCCAAACCAGCTGGCCGACGCCAGTCGTCGTCTCCACCACGCCAGAAGGACGCCGAGCGCGTGCTCGCCATGCGCACACACGCGCCTGTGCCACCTCCTGCCTGCTAGCTTGCGTGGCGCCGCGGACAGACCCGCCAGAGCCGTCTGGATCGCTCTGACCGCCCCACCATTCTCCCCCTCGCCTTCCTTTCGCCCTCTCCACCATGGCCGAGACAGCCGCGAGCTCGCTGTCGCCGTAGCCATGGCCTCAGGCCCTCCCTCGCCTCGCCGACGTGTCCATGGCCTCCGCCTCGACGCCCTCATCCTCCCCGTCGACCCACTCGACGCCAGATGCCTCAAAACGCCGTTCCCGACCTCTTCTTCATCGTCAGCCGCCGCGGATCCCCATCATCGACTCGTCGCCGTCCGGCCTTCCCCGAGCTCGAAGAGGCCACCGCTGCAACCGCCGTGAGCCCCTCACCCCAACCCCTCTCTCCCCGCCGTCGATTTCTTCCTCTAGCCCCACTAACCACCGCGGCCGAAGCTCGCCGCCGCCGTGCCTCGTCGCCGACGTGGCTAGAGCCACAGTGGCTCGAAGCCAACCTCACCGCTGTGCTCAACGCAGCACCAGGAGCCCGTAGACACCACCAGCTCCTCCTCCCGTGCACCGTAGCATCGAACCCAGCCCCGTCCGAACTCCGGCCGCCGCCTTGCTCGTCGCCGGCGCTGCTCCCGGCCACCCCGCTGCCTCCCGTCCGGTCCTTTGGATGCGGACGAGCAAGAGCTACTCCCCGGTGCCCTTAGCTCACCAAACCACCCCCCGTAGCTCAAACCCGAGCCGAGCCACCGTCGTTTTGGTCGCCGCCGGCAAGGCTCCGGCGACCGATGACGTGGCACCGTCATTAGGCGCTAACCCTGCTGCTTAAACCGCCCACAACCACTGACAGTGGGCCCCAGGCCTGGTCAAACCTCAGTCAGCGCTGGGTTTGACCGGGATTAGCCCTGTGTCGCTGACGTGTGGCCCCCACACGTCAGGTTTGACCTGGGTCAACCCAGTTGACTGCTGACACAGGCATGACGCAGTGGTGACGCAATTAATCCTTTTCTGGATTTACAATAATTCAGGAAATTCCAGAAAATAGTGCAAACTTCTAAAATTCATAGAAATTCAACCGTAGCTCCAAATCAAATAATTTATATATGAAAAATGATCAGAAAAATCCCATCTATCCATCTGCACTGGTTTCATGCATGTTAGAGCAACCTAACCTTGCTGTTTAGATGAAACAAGATAATGCACTTATATGACTTTATAAAATGGGTTTGCATTTGAATCTTTGGTTCAAATGGACTCATCACAATCTGTTCTAGCTTGCATTAGCCCAGAACACATTCATATTACCATGTCATGATCATGCATCATATTGTGCATTGCATTGATTGAATTTCTTCTCTGTTGCCGGTATTTGTCCCCCCCGGTAGACGATGTTCCAGCGTTGTGATCGTTGACACTAATGAAGACTCAATGCTATCTTCAGAAGTGCCAGGCAAGCAAAACCCCCTTGTTCATTCCGATACAATCCCACTCTCTCGCTCCTGCTCTCTTTTACTGCATTAGGACAACAACGATTCATCTGTTACTTGCTGCGGTAGTTGAACCCCTTATCCTCTGCATGACTTGTCATTGCCACAGTAAATAGATGAAACCCACTAGCATGAGTAGGAGTTGTTTGAGCCCTGATGTGCCTACTCATTCATGCTTGTTTGTCATGCCTGCTATTGCTTAGAGTTGTGTCAGGTCTGATTCATCGGGAATGAATTGGAAAGTGGTGAACATGTCCTACTGTGTGAGAGCTAAGGGTGTGAACACGATTTGGTAAAGGAAGCGGTGAGAGGCCATGTAGGAGTACATGGTGGGTTGTCTCATTGAAACCGTCCACAGGAACCGAGTTCTGTGTTTGTGATCCATGAACAGTTACTACCACACATTGGGTTCCGGTAACTCGACCCCTCTCGACTTATTAACCGCATCGATCTCTGTCCAGGAGTTGCAACTAGTTTCTGGTGTTTGTAGGTTGTGTTAGTAGTCTACCAAGTGGTACCCGGTACAGGTGGGCTTGGGACAGACTAGGCACCGTGGCACGGTGTACCAAGTGTAGATCCATCCGTCGAGGTGGGCTTGGGAACCTTGTTCACATCGTTTGGGGCCGTGAGCGACACCCCGGCCGGATCTCCTTGCGGATGGAACCCGAATAGGCGATAAACCTGGACCAGAGACTTGTGTGGTTAGTCAGGTCGTGGTCGACTCCCTCGCCAGGCTTCCGCTTGAAGGTTGCCGAGGTACACGACGTGTACATGGTGGTAAGTGGCGAGAGCGTGTGTGAAGAAGTACACCCCTGCAGGGTTAATATGATCTATTCGAATAGCCGTGTCCGCGGTAAAGGACTTCTGGGTTGCCTGTACAGTTCATAGACAAGTGGAAGTGGATACTCTAAAATGCGCAAGATAAGCGTGAGTGCTATGGATGGCGTTCTCGTAGGGAGACGGGAGCGAATCCATAGTGGTGTATTGAGATGGCGAATATGTGGACTCGTGTGAGCCACCTCAAAAGAGTTGCTTGCAGTCGTAGTTCAGGATAGCCACCGAGTCAAAGCTGGCTTGCTGCAGTTAAACTCCACCACCCCCCTTTGTTGATACCGATGCATATGTAGATAGTTCTGATGTAAGTCTTGTTGGGTACATTTGTACTCACGTTTGCCTATTTTATGTTTTGCAGAGAGACGTCAGTCTCGCTAGTAGTTCCGTGTGGACTTCGACGTTTAGCTTGATACCTCAGCTACGATCTTGTGCCCTCGGCAGGATCTGGGAGATAGTCAGGCTTCGCAGCCTTTTTCTTTTGTAGATGTCTGTACTCAGACATGTTATGCTTCCGCATGTGCTTTGACTTGTATGCTCTGAATGTTGGGTCATGAGACCCATGTTTGTAATATCTGGCTCTTCGGAGCCTAATGAATAAATACTCTGAGTCGTAGAGTCTTGTTGTGATGCCATGTTGTATTTGCACATATCAAGCATATTGTGTGTATGATTGAAATGCTTGGTATGTGTGGGATCCGACAATCTAGTTGTCTATCCTTAGCAGCCTCTCTTATGGGGAAATGTAGTCTAGTGCCTCCTTGAGCCATAGTAGTCCGCTACAGCCCGGTTCACCGGAGTCCTGCTAGCCCAGCACTACTGCTCTGGACACTTGACTGGCCGGCATGTGTTTCATATCGTTCCTGTGTCTGTCCCTTCGGGGAAATGTCACGCGGTGACATCCGGAGTCCTGCCTAGCCTGCTACAGCCCGGCTTCCCGGAGTCCTGTTAGCCCAGTGCTACAGCCTGGATTCGCACGCTGCTGACCGACATGTTCGATGTTGATTCATGTATGCCTGTCCCCATACGTTAGTGCCGCTTTGGGTTCACGACTAGCCATGTCGGCCCGGGTTCTATATCATATGGATGCTAGCGACATTGTCATATACGTGACCCAAAAGGCGCAAACGGTCCCGGGCCATGGTAAGGCGACACCCGTGGGAGTACCGTGCGTGAGGCCGCAAAGTGATATGAGGTGTTACAGGCTAGATCGGTGTGACTTGGAATCGGGGTCCCGACAGGTGTCGTCAGAGTGACGACTTGAGCGGCTCCGTCTTCACTAGCGACTTCGTCCTCGTCAAGACGGAGCCGCTCAAGTCGTCACTCTGACGACACCTGTCGGGACCCCGATTCCAAGTCACACCGATCTAGCCTGTAACACCTCATATCACTTTGCGGCCTCACGCACGGTACTCCCACGGGTGTCGCCTTACCATGGCCCGGGACCGTTTGCGCCTTTTGGCTCACGTATATGACAATGTCGCTAGCATCCATATGACATAGAACCCGGGCCGACATGGCTAGTCGTGAACCCAAAGCGGCACTAACGTATGGGGACAGGCATACATGAATCAACATCGAACGTGTCGGTCAGCAGCGTGCGAATCCGGGCTGTAGCACTGGGCTAACAGGACTCCGGGAACCCGGGCTGTAGCAGGCTAGGCAGGACTCCGGATGTCACCGCGTGACATTTCCCCGAAGGGACAGACACAGGAACGATATGAAACACATGCCGGCCAGTCAAGTGTCCAGAGCAGTAGTGCTGGGCTAGCAGGACTCCGGTGAACCGGGCTGTAGCGGACTACTATGGCTCAAGGAGGCACTAGACTACATTTCCCCATAAGAGAGGCTGCTAAGGATAGACAACTAGATTGTCGGATCCCACACATACCAAGCATTTCAATCATACACACAATATGCTTGATATGTGCAAATACAACATGGCATCACAACAAGACTCTACGACTCAGAGTATTTATTCATTAGGCTCCGAAGAGCCAGATATTACAAACATGGGTCTCATGACCCAACATTCAGAGCATACAAGTCAAAGCACATGCGGAAGCTTAACATGTCTGAGTACAGACATCTACAAAAGAAAAAGGCTGCGAAGCCTGACTATCTCCCAGATCCTGCCGAGGGCACAAGATCGTAGCTGAGGTATCAAGCTAAACGTCGAAGTCCACACGGAACTACTAGCGAGACTGACGTCTCTCTGCAAAACATAAAATAGGCAAACGTGAGTACAAATGTACCCAGCAAGACTTACATCAGAACTATCTACATATGCATCGGTATCAACAAAGGGGGGTGGTGGAGTTTAACTGCAGCAAGCCAGCTTTGACTCGGTGGCTATCCTGAACTACGACTGCAAGCAACTCTTTTGAGGTGGCGCACACGAGTCCACATATTCGCCATCTCAATACACCACTATGGATTCGCTCCCGTCTCCCTACGAGAACGCCATCCATAGCACTCACGCTTATCTTGCGCATTTTAGAGTATCCACTTCCACTTGTCTATGAACTGTACAGGCAACCCAGAAGTCCTTTACCGCGGACACGGCTATTCGAATAGATCATATTAACCCTGCAGGGGTGTACTTCGTCACACACGCTCTCGCCACTTACCACCATGTACACGTCGTGTACCTCGGCAACCTTCAAGCGGAAGCCTGGCGAGGGAGTCGGCCACGACCTGACTAACCACACAAGTCTCTGGTCCAGGTTTATCGCCTATTCGGGTTCCATCCGCAAGGAGATCCGGCCGGGGTGTCGCTCACGGCCCCAAACGATGTGAACAGGGTTCCCAAGCCCACCTCGACGGATGGATCTACGCTTGGTACACCGTGCCACGGTGCCTAGTCTGTCCCAAGCCCACCTGTACCGGGTACCACTTGGTAGACTACTAACACAACCTACAAACACCAGAAACTAGTTGCAACTCCTGGACAGAGATCGAGGCGGTTAATAAGTCGAGAGGGGTCGAGTTACCGGAACCCAATGTGTGGTAGTAACTGTTCATGGATCACAAACACAGAACTCGGTTCCTGAGGACGGTTTCAATGAGACAACCCACCATGTACTCCTACATGGCCTCTCACCGCTACCTTTACCAAATCGTGTTCACACCCTTAGCTCTCACACAGTAGGACATGTTCACCACTTTCCAATTCATTCCCGATGAATCAGACCTGACACAACTCTAAGCAATAGCAGGCATGACAAACAAGCATGAATGAGTAGGCACATCAGGGCTCAAACAACTCCTACTCATGCTAGTGGGTTTCATCTATTTACTGTGGCAATGACAGGTCATGCAGAGGATAAGGGGTTCAACTACCGCAGCAAGTAACAGATGAATCGTTGTTGTCCTAATGCAGTAAAAGAGAGCAGGAGCGAGAGAGTGGGATTGTATCGGAATGAACAAGGGGGTTTTGCTTGCCTGGCACTTCTGAAGATAGCATTGAGTCTTCATTAGTGTCAACGATCACAACGCCGGAACATCGTCTACCGGGGGGGACAAATACCGGCAACAGAGAAGAAATTCAATCAATGCAATGCACAATATGATGCATGATCATGACATGGTAATATGAATGTGTTCTGGGCTAATGCAAGCTAGAACAGATTGTGATGAGTCCATTTGAACCAAAGATTCAAATGCAAACCCATTTTATAAAGTCATATAAGTGCATTATCTTGTTTCATCTAAACAGCAGGTTAGGTTGCTCTAACATGCATGAAACCAGTGCAGATGGATAGATGGGATTTTTCTGATCATTTTTCATATATAAATTATTTGATTTGGAGCTACGGTTGAATTTCTATGAATTTTAGAAGTTTGCACTATTTTCTGGAATTTCCTGAATTATTTTAAATCCAGAAAAGGATTAATTGCGTCAGCACTGCGTCATGCCTGTGTCAGCAGTCAACTGGGTTGACCCAGGTCAAACCTGACGTGTGGGGGCCACACGTCAGCGACACAGGGCTAATCCCGGTCAAACCCAGCGCTGACTGAGGTTTGACCAGGCCTGGGGCCCACTGTCAGTGGTTGTGGGCGGTTTAAGCAGCGGGGTTAGCGCCTAATGACGGTGCCACGTCATCGGTCGCCGGAGCCTTGCCGGCGGCGACCAAAACGACGGCGGCTCGGCTCGGGTTTGAGCTACGGGGGGTGGTTTGGTGAGCTAAGGGCACCGGGGAGTAGCTCTTGCTCGTCCGCATCCAAAGGACCGGACGGGAGGCAGCGGGGTGGCCGGGAGCAGCGCCGGCGGCGAGCAAGGCGGCGGCCGGAGTTCGGACGGGGCTGGGTTCGGCGCTACGGTGCACGGGAGGAGGAGCTGGTGGTGTCTACGGGCTCCTGGTGCTGCGTTGAGCACAGCGGTGAGCTTGGCTTCGAGCCACTGTGGCTCTAGCCACGTCGGCGACGAGGCACGGCGGCGGCGAGCTTCGGCCGTGGTGGTTAGTGGGGCTAGAGGAAGAAATCGACGGCGGGGAGAGACGGGTTGGGGTGAGGGGCTCACGGCGGTTGCAGCGGTGGCCTCTTCGAGCTCGGGGAAGGCCGGACGGCGACGAGTCGACGATGGGGATCCGCGGCGGCCGACGATGAAGAAGAGGTCGGGAACGGCGTTTTGAGGCATCTGGCGTCGAGTGGGTCGACGGGGAGGATGAGGGCATCGAGGCGGAGGCCATGGACACGTCGGCTAGGCGAGGGAGGGCCTGAGGCCATGGCTACGGCGACAACGAGCTCGCGGCTATCTCGGCCATGGTGGAGAGGGCGAAAGGAAGGCGAGGGGGAGAATGGTGGGGCGGTCAGAGCGATCCAGACGGCTCTGGCGGGTCTGTCCGCGGCGCCACGCAAGCTAGCAGGCAGGAGGTGGCACAGGCGCGTGTGTGCGCACGGCGAGCACGCGCTCGGTGTCCTTCTGGCGCGGTGGAGACGACGACTGGCGTCGGCCAGCTAGTTTGGGCCGTGCTGGGCCAGGCCAGGTAAGCGCCAGGTGAGTTTGCTCTCTCTCTCTCTTTTATTTCTGTTTTTCTATTTTGTTATTTTGTTCTGGGCTTTATTAAAAATGCCAGGGCATTTCCAAAAATCATGAAACTAATCAGGGCTACTGTTTAGAATACATCCAACAGTAAACATTTTAGTTTATGATTATTTGAGCATTTAAAATATTTAATAGCATTTAAATGCCCGAATGCAAATACTATATGATTTAATTCAGAGTCCAAATATGTCATGGAAAAATGTGCAGCACCTCTGGTTATTGTTTCCAACATTTTCCAGAAATGATGAACATTTTTTAAAGCCATTTGGAAACACTGAGAATATTTTAGTTGAGCCTAGTGAATTCCTTTGATGCTAGGGTTTATGCAATCCCCATTTCAATTTTCTGCAAAATTCAAACATGATGCACACCTGAAGCTAGCCTAGTGCAATACGAGAAGCTAGGGATGTGACAACTCGCCCCCACTAAACAAGAATCTCGTCCCGAGATTCAAGCGTAGGGTAAGAGGAAAAGGGACACAAAAGCTAACACAATCTTCTCGATCCCATTGTTCTTCTCGAAGATGTTGATTTATTGCATCCCTTTGATCTTGACATCATTTCTTTCGGGAGCTTCATCCAACTATGATGACGGAAGAGAGGGAAACTCTACAGGATTGATCTTCTCGAAGATCGAGCTATGCAAGATCAACTTGCGGAATGAGATGTTGAAACATCTCGAGTTGAGACACAAAACACATCGAGAGGGATGGAAGAACAAACGATGAGGTTTGATTTGGTGGGCAACAATCCCACGCTTAGATAATATGGTGCATGGGTTCCAAAGCAGCGAGGAGTTAGTTGCCATGACTCCATAACGGGGCACCTTAGGAAAGGTGACTCGTAGAATTCTTCCCTTAAGTGGCAAAAAGAATTACTTTTGATACAAAGATCATTGAAACTCTTTATACTAGCGTAAGGCAATTACAAATGATCGTTAGAAAGAATTCAAAAGAATGGCACACTCAATTTGGAAAGGAAACTATGGTTATAGAACAACTCGGCAAATGGAAGGCACATTCCAGTTGATACCAAGGATATAACCTAGTGACTGAGCGGGCTTTCAAGAACTTGAGCATTTCCATATTCATCAAGGTTTTACCAACATCCGTGCTGAGGATCCTGGCAACACATCATACTACCATGATGAACGGTGATGGAGGATGCAGATGCAAAGGAAGATAACACTTTCTCAGATTTTTCCTTAGTAATGCCAAAGAAGCAAATCTGGATGATCGACCGAGAGACATTTAGCACTTCGCTTCTAATGTTCTCCTTGATGTGCTAGCATAACACGGTCAATGCTTAAAACATCAACACGGCCATCAAGTAAAGGTCGAACTTCGGGAACACAAGAATCCATAAGGAATAACTACGGAAGTAAATCCTACGGAATCCTTATGGGGAGGTGGCCAACTTTATCAATCAGAATACTACAATAATAGGTCTTCCGGCTGGGTGTGTTGGCTAGGACATCCACTTACCGGGTTATAGAGAGACCAATATTATAATTCTTGGAAAAGGTTCCAACCATCATATCTGCCCGAGATTCAGATCTGGTTGGTGTCAGGATATTCCAGACTCATCAAGTCTAGAAGGAAAAATGAAAGTTTGCAACACAAATCGACGAGATGACGTTGCGAGATTCTCAGGGGATGAACTACGATAGCAAGCTCCAAAACATGAGTTGGTTCTGCTAAACACATGTGAACACGCTGTCCCAGACAAGCATGACCACATAGTAGTCTTATGATAAAACACTACCGAGTTCAGGTGGGGAACCATCCTCGAGGATATTGGAGTCTTGTGCATGATCTAGAATTAGCACAACAAGCTCCTTTTCCTTGAACAAATCAATCAGTGGCTTGGTGTGCTAGGAACACATATAGAATGGAGGTAGCGAGCCTATCAAACCATAGCATACTTCGCACATGCATGACTGACTTGGGATGGTTCCAGAGAAAACAAAAACAATCTTTCTCGGATCCACGGCGACACCTTACATCAAGTGCACGTGAATTAAAGAAAGTCACTTCTTTCATCCAAACATATCCTTCATGAGATAGCATGAAGAAAATGCTAGCACAAGTTTCCAACACTAACTTAATGTTCAACACGAGTCATGGAGAAGATAAGAATGTTGCCGATGGGCTCAGCAACAATTTATCAAAATTCCAATGGAGACGGACTTCCATAATTATGTGAACAAGTGATAGCATTGGTCAGACCCAAAAGATATAATGGTGTATGCTCGAGGGATCAACCGCGAGTAAGACAACATTACGAACATCGTTGGTTCTGATTTGATTTGACGATAGCCCATGTTCAAATCAAAGTCTTGATACGACAATAGGTCCAACAACTGATCACAAGGACCAATCGATGAAGATATCACCTTTCTTCGACACACACACACAAGGATATCCCTTTGGAAATGAACTAAGTTAGACAAGCTTTTATCTTCCAACTCTCCAAGTTGTTGTCTAGCTTAACCAACTAGCTCAAGGGTAGGCAACACAGATTCTTGGAGAAGGGTTGGTTACAAGAAACCAACTTGATCACGAGCTCAACATAGCGGTCAGGTGACAACCTGGTGATACTTCTGAGAAGATATTCGGAAAATCACGAACCACCGATATGTTACTAAGCTCGAGAACAATCTTGCTCTTCAGGGCAAGACGATATGATCAACTGAGCAAGGGTTTAACAAAATCCTAACTCATTGATTGAAGAGTGCACCAAAAATAAGGACTAGGTAGGACGATCAATCTTAGGATGACGATTCAATAACCAGCACGCTAAGAATGGGAGTATTGCCATTAACTGCCAAGCAACGAGTTGCTCAGAGTATTGATTTCACACCTCACGGTTCACTTGTCGGTATTCCGGTTGTGACAACACGGGACCGAGGAATGAATAATGATGGCGAGAAGTATCACTGCGTCAAGAATTCATAAGAGTTGGTGCAATTCTCATGACACTCTTGACATGAAGATGGTTACACTCCAAGGTAGAACAGAACAAAAACTGGATTGGCATTTTGATCTGCGGAATACAATTGTTTTGACCCGATCCTAGATATGGATGAGGTTCTGGAGTTAGTTTCTCCTAGTCATTCTGAAATAGAATGGCTTGACAAACAACAAGAATAATATGCATCGATAACACAAATGCACAATTACTCCTGACTATCAATTGATAGATGAAGGTCGGAATACAGCTAAAGAGGGACAACCCAAAAGAACATATGATTATCTGAGTTGTGGATGCATGGATTAGTATGTCGAACAAGTTCAACATATTTCTTCCGGATAATCCATGCAGAGGAGGAAGGACTTGCAGAGTCACAATATGAATGGAGTACTCCTCAAGAGCACTCTAGTTGTGATCTTTCGGTTCCGCGAGGAACTTCTTCCATAAGTAGTTCATGATGTTTGGAAGAAGGATGTACCATGAACCTCGAGGACTATCGCAAAGGTTGCTAATATCCTAAAGGAACGAGCAACACTATCAACACGAGGTAAGTAGGGTGAATCTTGGGTTCAAGAACCCAGAAACAGAATGCCTACTAACTAATAACATCACGGGATGCTTTCGAGAAAGGTGGCCAAAATTATCACACTGGGAACACAAAACATGGCTGGATTATTAGGTGATCCTCTAAAACACCTAGGGTCATAATAATAGCTCCAACATATATGTCGAGACAACAGAGTACCTCAACTCACCGATTACTGTGGATAAACTGGCCCAAAGAACATCGAGAACGGAAAGAAGGGATTTGCAAATGCATCCGACTATTTAGAGACCTGGGATGACTCGGACAACATAGCAGCTATAAAAGCTCAAAAGGATTTGAGATATCCTGCAAAATGGTGGCATAACCATTCAGAATCACAATATCAAGGTTCCGAGACCAACTATGAACATACGGAAGTAGTAGAGACTGAACTGAGGATTGAAACCAACAATCCTACGAGTCTACGGATTAGTAACACGTGATCCTGATAGAAAGATCAGAAGCCTAGTTCTTAATCCCCGTAGAAGAGAAGAGGATGACTCAGATCAGAAGGCTATAAGGTAAAGGAGTAAAAAGAACCTTACGTTCCCTTCCACAATCAATTCCCTTATATAACTAAAGCATTTCTAGACTCAACTTTGACCAGTTTGGCTTGGTAATCCTACAGGCAGTCAGGCTCTGATACCAAAGCTGTCGGGACCCCGATTCCAAGTCACACCGATCTAGCCTGTAACACCTCATATCACTTTGCGGCCTCACGCACGGTACTCCCACGGGTGTCGCCTTACCATGGCCCGGGACAGTTTGCGCCTTTGGGTTCACGACTAGCCATGTCGGCCCGGGTTCTATGTCATATGGATGCTAGCGACATTGTCATATACGTGAGCCAAAAGGCGCAAACGGTCCCGGGCCATGGTAAGGCGACACCCGTGGGAGTACCGTGCGTGAGGCCGCAAAGTGATATGAGGTGTTACAGGCTAGATCGGTGTGACTTGGAATCGGGGTCCCGACAGCTTTGGTATCAGAGCCTGACTGCCTGTAGGATTACCAAGCCAAACTGGTCGAAGTTGAGTCTAGAAATGCTTTAGTTTTATAAGGGAATTGATTGTGGAAGGGAACATAAGGTTCTTTTTACTCCTTTACCTTATAGCCTTCTGATCTGAGTCATCCTCTTCTCTTCTACGGGGATTAAGAACTAGGCTTCTCATCTTTCTATCAGGATCACGTGTTACTAATCCGTAGACTCGTAGGATTGTTGGTTTCAAGCCTCAGTTCAGTCTCTACTACTTCCGTATGTTCATAGTTGGTCTCGGAACCTTGATATTGTGATTCTGAATGGTTATGCCACCATTTTGCAGGATATCTCAAATCCTTTTGAGCTTTTACAGCCGCTATGTTGTTCGAGTCATCCCAGGTCTCTAAATAGTCTGATGCATTTGCAAATCCCTTCTTTCCGTTCTCGATGTTCTTTGGGCCAGTTTACCCACACTAATCGGTGAGTTGAGGTACTCTGTTGTCTCGACATATATGTTGGAGCTATTATTATGACCCTAGGTGTTTTAGAGGATCACCTAATAATCCAGCCATGTTTTGTGTTCCCAGTGTGATAATTTTGGCCACCTTTCTCGAAAGCATCCCGTGATGTTATTAGTTAGTAGGCATTCTGTTTCTGGGTTCTTGAACCCAAGATTCACCCTACTTACCTCGTGTTGATAGTGTTGCTCGTTCCTTTAGGATATTAGCAACCTTTGCGATAGTCCTCGAGGTTCATGGTACATCCTTCTTCCAAACATCATGAACTACTTATGGAAGAAGTTCCTCGCGGAACCGAAAGATCACAACTAGAGTGCTCTTGAGGAGTACTCCATTCATATTGTGACTCTGCCAGTCCTTCCTCCTCTGCATGGATTATCCGGAAGAAATATGTTGAACTTGTTCGACATACTAATCCATGCATCCACAACTCAGATAATCATATGTTCTTTTGGGTTGTCCCTCTTTAGCTGTATTCCGACCTTCATCTATCAATTGATAGTCAGGAGTAATTGTGCATTTGTGTTATCGATGCATATTATTCTTGTTGTTTGTCAAGCCATTCTATTTCAGAATGACTAGGAGAAACTAACTCCAGAACCTCATCCATATCTAGGATCGGGTCAAAACAATTGTATTCCGCAGATCAAAATGCCAATCCAGTTTTTGTTCTGTTCTACCTTGGAGTGTAACCATCTTCATGTCAAGAGTGTCATGAGAATTGCACCAACTCTTATGAATTCTTGACGCAGTGATACTTCTCGCCATCATTATTCATTCCTCGGTCCCGTGTTGTCACAACCGGAATACCGACAAGTGAACCGTGAGGTGTGAAATCAATACTCTGAGCAACTCGTTGCTTGGCATTTAATGGCAATACTCTCATTCTTAGCGTGCTGGTTATTGAATCGTCATCCTAAGATTGATCGTCCTACCTAGTCCTTATTTTTGGTGCACTCTTCAATCAATGAGTTAGGATTTTGTTAAACCCTTGCTCAGTTGATCATATCGTCTTGCCCTGAAGAGCAAGATTGTTCTCGAGCTTAGTAACATATCGGTGGTTCGTGATTTTCCGAATATCTTCTCAGAAGTATCACCAGGTTGTCACCTGACCGCTATGTTGAGCTCGTGATCAAGTTGGTTTCTTGTAACCAACCCTTCTCCAAGAATCTGTGTTGCCTACCCTTGAGCTAGTTGGTTAAGCTAGACAACAACTTGGAGAGTTGGAAGATAAAAGCTTGTCGAACTTAGTTCATTTCCAAAGGGATATCCTTGTGTGTGTGTGTCGAAGAAGGGTGATATCTTCATCGATTGGTCCTTGTGATCAGTTGTTGGACCTATTGTCGTATCAAGACTTTGATTTGAACATGGGCTATCGTCAAATCAAATCAGAACCAATGATGTTCGTAATGTTGTCTTACTCGCGGTTGATCCCTCGAGCATACACCATTATATCTTTTGGGTCTGACCAATGCTATCACTTGTTCACATAATTATGGAAGTCCGTCTCCATTGGAATTTTGATAAATTGTTGCTGAGCCCATCGGCAACATTCTTATCTTCTCCATGACTCGTGTTGAACATTAAGTTAGTGTTGGAAACTTGTGCTAGCATTTTCTTCATGCTATCTCATGAAGGATATGTTTGGATGAAAGAAGTGACTTTCTTTAATTCACGTGCACTTGATGTAAGGTGTCGCCGTGGATCCGAGAAAGATTGTTTTTGTTTTCTCTGGAACCATCCCAAGTCAGTCATGCATGTGCGAAGTATGCTATGGTTTGATAGGCTCGCTACCTCCATTCTATATGTGTTCCTAGCACACCAAGCCACTGATTGATTTGTTCAAGGAAAAGGAGCTTGTTGTGCTAATTCTAGATCATGCACAAGACTCCAATATCCTCGAGGATGGTTCCCCACCTGAACTCGGTAGTGTTTTATCATAAGACTACTATGTGGTCATGCTTGTCTGGGACAGCGTGTTCACATGTGTTTAGCAGAACCAACTCATGTTTTGGAGCTTGCTATCGTAGTTCATCCCCTGAGAATCTCGCAACGTCATCTCGTCGATTTGTGTTGCAAACTTTCATTTTTCCTTCTAGACTTGATGAGTCTGGAATATCCTGACACCAACCAGATCTGAATCTCGGGCAGATATGATGGTTGGAACCTTTTCCAAGAATTATAATATTGGTCTCTCTATAACCCGGTAAGTGGATGTCCTAGCCAACACACCCAGCCGGAAGACCTATTATTGTAGTATTCTGATTGATAAAGTTGGCCACCTCCCCATAAGGATTCCGTAGGATTTACTTCCGTAGTTATTCCTTATGGATTCTTGTGTTCCCGAAGTTCGACCTTTACTTGATGGCCGTGTTGATGTTTTAAGCATTGACCGTGTTACGCTAGCACATCAAGGAGAACATTAGAAGCGGAGTGCTAAATGTCTCTCGGTCGATCATCCAGATTTGCTTCTTTGGCATTGCTAAGGAAAAATCTGAGAAAGTGTTATCTTCCTTTGCATCTGCATCCTCCATCACCGTTCATCATGGTAGTATGATGTGTTGCCAGGATCCTCAGCACGGATGTTGGTAAAACCTTGATGAATATGGAAATGCTCAAGTTCTTGAAAGCACGCTCAGTCACTAGGTTATATCCTTGGTATCAACTGGAATGTGCCTTCCATTTGCCGAGTTGTTCTATAACCATAGTTTCCTTTCCAAATTGAGTGTGCCATTCTTTTGAATTCTTTCTAACGATCATTTGTAATTGCCTTACGCTAGTATAAAGAGTTTCAATGATCTTTGTATCAAAAGTAATTCTTTTTGCCACTTAAGGGAAGAATTCTACGAGTCACCTTCCTAAGGTGCCCCGTTATGGAGTCATGGCAACTAACTCCTCGCTGCTTTGGAACCCATGCACCATATTATCTAAGCGTGGGATTGTTGCCCACCAAATCAAACCTCATCGTTTGTTCTTCCATCCCTCTCGATGTGTTTTGTGTCTCAACTCGAGATGTTTCAACATCTCATTCCGCAAGTTGATCTTGCATAGCTCGATCTTCGAGAAGATCAATCCTGTAGAGTTTCCCTCTCTTCCGTCATCATAGTTGGATGAAGCTCCCGAAAGAAATGATGTCAAGATCAAAGGGATGCAATGAATCAACATCTTCGAGAAGAACAATGGGATCGAGAAGATTGTGTTAGCTTTTGTGTCCCCTTTTCCTCTTACCCTACGCTTGAATCTCGGGACGAGATTCTTGTTTAGTGGGGGCGAGTTGTCACATCCCTAGCTTCTCGTATTGCACTAGGCTAGCTTCAGGTGTGCATCATGTTTGAATTTTGCAGAAAATTGAAATGGGGATTGCATAAACCCTAGCATCAAAGGAATTCACTAGGCTCAACTAAAATATTCTCAGTGTTTCCAAATGGCTTTCAAAAATGTTCATCATTTCTGGAAAATGTTGGAAACAATAACCAGAGGTGCTGCACATTTTTCCATGACATATTTGGACTCTGAATTAAATCATATAGTATTTGCATTCGGGCATTTAAATGCTATTAAATATTTTAAATGCTCAAATAATCATAAACTAAAATGTTTACTGTTGGATGTATTCTAAACAGTAGCCCTGATTAGTTTCATGATTTTTGGAAATGCCCTGGCATTTTTAATAAAGCCCAGAACAAAATAACAAAATAGAAAAACTAGAAACAGAAATAAAAGAGAGAGAGAGAGAGAGAGCAAACTCACCTGGCGCTTACCTGGCCTGGCCCAGCACGGCCCAAACCAGCTGGCCGACGCCAGTCGTCGTCTCCACCGCGCCAGAAGGACGCCGAGCGCGTGCTCGCCGTGCGCACACACGCGCCTGTGCCACCTCCTGCCTGCTAGCTTGCGTGGCGCCGCGGACAGACCCGCCAGAGCCGTCTGGATCGCTCTGACCGCCCCACCATTCTCCCCCTCGCCTTCCTTTCGCCCTCTCCACCATGGCCGAGACAGCCGCGAGCTCGCTGTCGCCGTAGCCATGGCCTCAGGCCCTCCCTCGCCTCGCCGACGTGTCCATGGCCTCCGCCTCGACGCCCTCATCCTCCCCGTCGACCCACTCGACGCCAGATGCCTCAAAACGCCGTTCCCGACCTCTTCTTCATCGTCGGCCGCCGCGGATCCCCATCGTCGACTCGTCGCCGTCCGGCCTTCCCCGAGCTCGAAGAGGCCACCGCTGCAACCGCCGTGAGCCCCTCACCCCAACCCCTCTCTCCCCGCCGTCGATTTCTTCCTCTAGCCCCACTAACCACCGCGGCCGAAGCTCGCCGCCGCCGTGCCTCGTCGCCGACGTGGCTAGAGCCACAGTGGCTCGAAGCCAAGCTCACCGCTGTGCTCAACGCAGCACCAGGAGCCCGTAGACACCACCAGCTCCTCCTCCCGTGCACCGTAGCGCCGAACCCAGCCCCGTCCGAACTCCGGCCGCCGCCTTGCTCGCCGCCGGCGCTGCTCCCGGCCACCCCGCTGCCTTCCGTCCGGTCCTTTGGATGCGGACGAGCAAGAGCTACTCCCCGGTGCCCTTAGCTCACCAAACCACCCCCCCGTAGCTCAAACCCGAGCCGAGCCGCCGTCGTTTTGGTCGCCGCCGGCAAGGCTCCGGCGACCGATGACGTGGCACCGTCATTAGGCGCTAACCCCGCTGCTTAAACCGCCCACAACCACTGACAGTGGGCCCCAGGCCTGGTCAAACCTCAGTCAGCGCTGGGTTTGACCGGGATTAGCCCTGTGTCGCTGACGTGTGGCCCCCACACGTCAGGTTTGACCTGGGTCAACCCAGTTGACTGCTGACACAGGCATGACGCAATGCTGACGCAATTAATCCTTTTCTGGATTTAAAATAATTCAGGAAATTCCAGAAAATAGTGCAAACTTCTAAAATTCATAGAAATTCAACCGTAGCTCCAAATCAAATAATTTATATATGAAAAATGATCAGAAAAATCCCATCTATCCATCTGCACAGGTTTCATGCATGTTAGAGCAACCTAACCTTGCTGTTTAGATGAAACAAGATAATGCACTTATATGACTTTATAAAATGGGTTTGCATTTGAATCTTTGGTTCAAATGGACTCATCACAATCTGTTCTAGCTTGCATTAGCCCAGAACACATTCATATTACCATGTCATGATCATGCATCATATTGTGCATTGCATTGATTGAATTTCTTCTCTGTTGCCGGCATTTGCCCCCCCCCCCCGGTAGACGATGTTCCGGCGTTGTGATCGTTGACACTAATGAAGACTCAATGCTATCTTCAGAAGTGCCAGGCAAGCAAAACCCCCTTGTTCATTCCGATACAATCCCACTCTCTCGCTCCTGCTCTCTTTTACTGCATTAGGACAACAACGATTCATCTGTTACTTGCTGCGGTAGTTGAACCCCTTATCCTCTGCATGACTTGTCATTGCCACAGTAAATAGATGAAACCCACTAGCATGAGTAGGAGTTGTTTGAGCCCTGATGTGCCTACTCATTCATGCTTGTTTGTCATGCCTGCTATTGCTTAGAGTTGTGTCAGGTCTGATTCATCGGGAATGAATTGGAAAGTGGTGAACATGTCCTACTGTGTGAGAGCTAAGGGTGTGAACACGATTTGGTAAAGGTAGCGGTGAGAGGCCATGTAGGAGTACATGGTGGGTTGTCTCATTGAAACCGTCCTCAGGAACCGAGTTCTGTGTTTGTGATCCATGAACAGTTACTACCACACATTGGGTTCCGGTAACTCGACCCCTCTCGACTTATTAACCGCCTCGATCTCTGTCCAGGAGTTGCAACTAGTTTCTGGTGTTTGTAGGTTGTGTTAGTAGTCTACCAAGTGGTACCCGGTACAGGTGGGCTTGGGACAGACTAGGCACCGTGGCACGGTGTACCAAGCGTAGATCCATCCGTCGAGGTGGGCTTGGGAACCCTGTTCACATCGTTTGGGGCCGTGAGCGACACCCCGGCCGGATCTCCTTGCGGATGGAACCCAAATAGGCGATAAACCTGGACCAGAGACTTGTGTGGTTAGTCAGGTCGTGGCCGACTCCCTCGCCAGGCTTCCGCTTGAAGGTTGCCGAGGTACACGACGTGTACATGGTGGTAAGTGGCGAGAGCGTGTGTGACGAAGTACACCCCTGCAGGGTTAATATGATCTATTCGAATAGCCGTGTCCGCGGTAAAGGACTTCTGGGTTGCCTGTACAGTTCATAGACAAGTGGAAGTGGATACTCTAAAATGCGCAAGATAAGCGTGAGTGCTATGGATGGCGTTCTCGTAGGGAGATGGGAGCGAATCCATAGTGGTGTATTGAGATGGCGAATATGTGGACTCGTGTGAGCCACCTCAAAAGAGTTGCTTGCAGTCGTAGTTCAGGATAGCCACCGAGTCAAAGCTGGCTTGCTGCAGTTAAACTCCACCACCCCCCTTTGTTGATACCGATGCATATGTAGATAGTTCTGATGTAAGTCTTGCTGGGTACATTTGTACTCACGTTTGCCTATTTTATGTTTTGCAGAGAGACGTCAGTCTCGCTAGTAGTTCCGTGTGGACTTCGACGTTTAGCTTGATACCTCAGCTACGATCTTGTGCCCTCGGCAGGATCTGGGAGATAGTCAGGCATCGCAGCCTTTTTCTTTTGTAGATGTCTGTACTCAGACATGTTAAGCTTCCGCATGTGCTTTGACTTGTATGCTCTGAATGTTGGGTCATGAGACCCATGTTTGTAATATCTGGCTCTTCGGAGCCTAATGAATAAATACTCTGAGTCGTAGAGTCTTGTTGTGATGCCATGTTGTATTTGCACATATCAAGCATATTGTGTGTATGATTGAAATGCTTGGTATGTGTGGGATCCGACAATCTATTTGTCTATCCTTAGCAGCCTCTCTTATGGGGAAATGTAGTCTAGTGCCTCCTTGAGCCATAGTAGTCCCCTACAGCCCGGTTCACCGGAGTCCTGCTAGCCCAGCACTACTGCTCTGGACACTTGATTGGCCGGCATGTGTTTCATATCGTTCCTGTGTCTGTCCCTTCGGGGAAATGTCACGCGGTGACATCCGGAGTCCTGCCTAGCCTGCTACAGCCCGGCTTCCCGGAGTCCTGTTAGCCCAGTGCTACAGCCTGGATTCGCACGCTGCTGACCGACATGTTCGATGTTGATTCATGTATGCCTGTCCCCATACGTTAGTGCCGCTTTGGGTTCACGACTAGCCATGTCGGCCCGGGTTCTATGTCATATGGATGCTAGCGACATTGTCATATACGTGAGCCAAAAGGCGCAAACGGTCCCGGGCCATGGTAAGGCGACACCCGTGGGAGTACCGTGCGTGAGGCCGCAAAGTGATATGAGGTGTTACAGGCTAGATCGGTGTGACATGGAATCGGGGTCCCGACAGGTGTCGTCAGAGTGACGACTTGAGCGGCTCCGTCTTGACGAGGACGAAGTTGTAGAAGAGCGGACCATCATGGTTCGGATATCTTCTTTGAGGGAACTCATGGATTGTCATAGGTCGGTGGCGAGATTGTCGATGCGGTCGCCCAAAGCAAGTTGTTCTTGATGCAAAGCCCGATGTGCACCAAATAGTTGAGTCTTGGTGACGTAGGATGACATGTCGTCGTCTTGCTCCAAGAAGAGTGAGTTGGTAGAAGTACTTGGCCTATCCATCATTTCAAACAAAGATATGTGAGTAGGAGAAAGAGAAGAACCAATACCAAATGTACCTTGACCGATGTTGAAAATGGATCAAAGATCACTCCAATGTGTATCAAGGAAATAGCACAATTGGTACCAATTCTTGTCGGTTCTCACACCTACACAAGGAAAAGCTTATGGTGGAGCTTGGTTAGGATGGTGGCACAAAATTTGATGCAATTGTAAGTGAGACTCGATAATGTTGGAAAAGATTCACAAATTTGTAAATGCAACAAGTAGACCAATAGCAAGATATGGTACGCGGAAACACACACGCAAATAGATAAAGTGGGGTTGGGCAACCAAGGATGAGCCAAAATGTGGAATCCACCAAGATGCTCTTGTTGCACAACACTAGAGAGACGCTAGCACGATTGCACAATAGGTGGATACGAACTTGTGCACAACCTACTAAGCAAAAATGCAACGACTTCTATCCCAAGTATGCTATATGTATGATGTTTCTATGCTTTGATCCAAGATGATCGAGTATGACAATCTTAATGTTGTATGATGCTATGGTTCTTGCTTATAAGCTCTTTGCTTATCTTTCCCTTTTGCTTAAAATCTTGTTTGGCTCTTTGTTGTTTGAGCTCTTTTCTCATGCAATGCTTCACGAACCAAGATAGCAATTGTGTATGCTAAGAAAACTTTGTGACACAAGAGATGATACCAAGATATGCAACTCAAAGATGGTATGTATGCTATGGGAAGTATGAACACTAATGTGCACAAGTCACGTTGCCGGCAATACTCAAAGGCTATTCTCGATGGGTAAGCTACGCAAAAGTAAGGCCATGGGGTTATCAAATGCAAATGCAAATGCAAGAGAGTATGATGATATCACGATACCAAGATGATATGAAGGTGAAGGTGATACCAACGTGATGTAGCCATTCGTAGTAGTCCTTGGCGAAGATGAGCGGTGGTGATGTTGATGTCGAACCGTACCTAGATAGCCGAAACACAATAGGACACGGAAACCACAACTCAAATTCTCAAAGCAAAATGGGTCAAAATTGTCGGAGTTGGTAGCGGGAAAGGCTATGGTGGCGCTATGCGGAAGTGGTGGTGGTATGCGGAAGTGTATGTGGGCACCAGGACAAAATTGGACGAAAGTTAGGTGGTAAACGGAGTGGAGGATGGAAGTAATGCTGTCAGGGGCCGGATGTGCGGGCTGGTCGGGCCGGATGTCCGGGCTCGGGATCCGAAGAACACCGCGTGTAGAGGTCAAATCCGGGACAAAAATTCGGAAGATTTTGTGGATGAAAATTGGGGAAAAGATGGGGAAAAGCTAGATCTACCTGCAACACACGAAATCCGTGGATCAAATCCAACAAAACTTCATCACACCAACAAATCACAAAAAACAATTTGGGGCTATTTTTGTGGGGGAATTTTCGAATTAGGACGAAAAACAACAAAATCAAGCTAGAAAACAAAAAGAGGGGGCTCCGAAATCGTGATCAACCTGCCTCATGATACCAAGATGATGTAAGGTGGAACCCTAGGTGGCCGATCTTTCACGAAAGGAGCGGATCCCTATGAAGAACATGATGAACACGAGGGGAAACAGGAGGGAAACACGAGGGGAACACGAGAGAAATCACTCAACCAACAAGAATAGATCACACATGCGCTAGATCGATGAACACAAAGGTAAGATACAAGATACAAAGTCAACAACGGATGATACAAACGGTAACCGGTTCTTCTCTGAAAGGAGGTCTTGATGGGGTCTTCTCCGTGAGGAGGTCTGGAATCCAAGGTGGATCTTCTCCGAAGAGGGGCCGCAGTCTCTCACGTGGAGTAGATCCGATATGGATGAGCAAAGCTCTATCTCTAAATGAGCTAATCCTTTGCTAACCCTAGAAAGAGGAAGGGGATGGAGTATATATAGTCTAGGGGGCGAAGAGGTACATGGGCTTCGGCCCTTCACTGTGCGCAGACAGGCGGAGCCGGATGTCCGGGTGTCGGGCCGGATGTCCGGGGCTTCGGGAGGGGCCGGATGTCCGGGCTGACGGTGAAAACTCCTGTAGGTTCTGGTGTGTGGCTCCGGATTTCCGGGCTTCTGGCCGGATTTCCGGGCTCGGGCCAGATGTCCGGGCTGGACGCCGGATGTCCGGACCCTGTAGACTTGGGCGGCTGGGCTTCGGCTGCTGTGGTCGCTCCAGGGGCCGAATGTCCGGGGCCATGGCCGGATGTCCGGGGCCTGGAAGGTGAACTTGCCCGTTTCCGTTGGTTCTCTTCATCCATGGACTTGGCGGCTTGTCCGCCTTCACGCGCATCCTCGGGAGGTTCCTCTTGACACCTAATCATGCATAGCATATGGGACTTAGGTAGTAGCCATGTCTCGAGTGGATCATATGTGATATCACTCAGGAGGGAAGTCACCTCGTTCTCGAGAGCTCTAGCTCGTGCTCGTGTCATAGGTCCTCTTGGCTCTTGATGGGACGATGGTAGGTCCATGGGGATGATCGTAGGATGCTCCGCATCAATCTTCCTAAACTGAAATTGAATATTGCACCATTTGAGGGTAGATATGTTCCTGATATATATCTTACTTGGGAGTTAGAAACCGAACAACGTTTTACATGTTTAGAATATCCCGAGGAGAGACGTGTTGCTGCTGCACTTTGTGCTTTCACTAGTTTTGCTTGTGTGTGGTGGTCTGAACATCGTAGATTATATCCGAATAATATTCGAACTACTTGGGCTGCTTTGAAAACTGCTATGAGTACTCGTTGGGTTCAACCATATTATCAACGCGAATTACTTCAAAAATTGCAGCGTTTAAGACAAGGAAAAAATTATGTAGAGGAATATTATCAGGAATTACAAACTCGCATGATTAGATGTGGTATTGTTGAGGATAATGAAGCTATGCTTGCACGTTTTATGGGTGGATTTAATAGAGAGATTCAGACCATTCTAGAGTATAAGGATTATAATAATATCACTCATTTATTCCATCTTGCTTGTAAAGCTGAACGTGAAGTGCAGGATTGACAGGCATTGGCGTGAACTAACTTTTCTGCAGGTCGCCTTCATCATGGACACCACGTGCACCCTCTACTTCCACTGCACCATCACCTCCATCAGGTGCCACCTCCAACCGTGATACAAGAAAGCAGACACAACCACCACTATCTGCCAAGAGCACACCTGCCCGGCCTGCACAGAGCTCTTCTTCTTCCATGCATGGCATCAATAGGCCACACAAGTGATATTATTTGTCGTCATTGTAAGGGAAGAGGTCATTATGCGAGAGAATGCAAATCTCAGCGTGTGATGATTGCTACTGAGGATGGTGGGTATGAGTCCGCTAGTGACCATGATGAGGAGACTTTGGCTCTTATTACACGTGAAGAACACGGTGGAGATGATTCTGATCATGAGGCGCAAGACATGGCTCCTGAAGATGCTGACAGGTATGAATGTTTAGTTGCTCAACGTGTTTTGAGTGTGCAGGTTACACAAGCTGCGCAAAATCAGAGGCATAATTTGTTCCATACAAAGGGAGTTGTGAAGGAACGTTCTATTCGCGTCATCATAGATGGAGGGAGCTGCAACAACTTGGCTAGCATGGAGATGGTGGAGAAGCTATCTCTCACCACAAGACCACATCCACATCCTTACTACATCCAATGGTTCAACAACAGCGGCAAGGTTAAGGTAACACGTACTGTTCGTGTGCATTTTAGTATCTCTACATATGCTGATTATGTTGATTGTGATGTGGTACCTATGCAAGCATGTTCTTTATTACTTGGTAGACCATGGCAATTTGATAAAAATTATGTACACCATGGTAGAAACAATCAGTATACTCTTGTTCATAAGGATACAAATATTACTTTGCTTCCTATGACTCCTGATTCCATTTTGAAAGATGATATTAATAGAGCTAATAAAGAAAAATAGGAGAAAAATAAGAGTGAAAATCAGATTGTGGCAAAAGAATTAGAGCAACAAATGAAGCCTAATAATAAACCATCTGTGTTGCTTCTGAAATTAAATTGAAAAGTGCATGTTTACTTGCCACCAAATCTGATATTGATGAGCTAGTTTTTAGCAAATCTGTTTGCTATGCTTTTCTGTGCAAAGAGGCATTATTTTCATTTGAGGACGTGCCTTCCTCTTTGCCCCCTGCTGTCACTAACATTTTGCAGGAGTTCGCTGACGTTTTCCCACAAGACGTGCCACCAGGATTACCACCTATTCGAGGTATTGAGCATCAAATTGACTTAATTCCTGGTGCATCGCTTCCCGACCGTGCACCATATCGTACCAATCTAGAGGAGACGAAGGAGATTATGCGTCAAGTACATGAGCTGCTCGACAAAGGTTATATACGCGAATCTCTTAGTCCTTGTGCTGTTCCGACTATACTAGTGCCTAAAAAGGATGGTACGTCACGTATGTGTGTTGATTGTAGAGGCATTAATAATATTACTATTCGTTATTGTCATCCTATTCCTAGGCTAGATGATATGCTTGATGAATTGAGTGGCTCTACAATATTCTCCAAAGTTGATTTGCGTAGTGGATACCATCAAATTCGTATGAAATTGGGAGATGAATGGAAAACAGCATTTAAAACTAAGTTTGGTTTATATGAGTGGTTAGTCATGCCTTTTGGGTTATAATGCACCTAGTACTTTCATGAGACTAATGAACGAAGTTTTACGTGCTTTCATTGGACGATTTGTGGTAGTCTATTTTGATGATATACTGATTTATAACAAATCTTTGGAAGAACATTTGGAACATTTACATGATGTTTTTATTGCTCTGTGTGATGCACGTTTGTTTGGTAACCTTGGGAAGTGCACCTTTTGCATCGTCCGAGAATCTTTTCTTGGCTATGTTGTTACTCCACAGGGAATTGAAGTTGATAAAGCCAAGATTGAAGCTATTGAGAGTTAGCCACAGCCCAAAACGGTCACACAAGTGAGGAGTTTTCTTGGACTCGCTCGTTTCTATAGGCGTTTTGTGAGATATTTTAGCACCATTGCTGCACCTCTCAATGAGCTTACAGGAAGAAGCCTTCACGGTATTGAAAGATAAGTTGACACATGCTCCTTTACTCCAACTTCCTGATTTTAATAAGACTTTTGAGCTTGAATGTGATGCTAGTGGAATTGGATTAGGAGGTGTGTTATTACAAGATGGCAAACCTGTTGCATACTTTTCTGAAAAAATTGAGTGGGACTAGTCTGAACTATTCTACTTATGATAAAGAATTATATGCGCTTGTTTGGACTTTAGAAACATGGCAACATTATTTACGGCCCAAAGAATTTGTTATACATTCTGATCATGAATCTTTGAAGCACATTAAAAGTCAAGAAAAACTGAACCATAGACATGCTAAATGGGTTGAATTCATTGAGACTTTCCCTTATGTCATTAAACACAGGAAGGGTAAAGAAAATGTTATTGCTGATGCATTGTCTCGTCGTTATACTATGCATTCACAACTTGACTTTAAAATATTTGGTTTGGAGACCATCAAAGATCAATATGTGCATGATGCTAAATTTAAAGATGTATTGCAGAATTGTAAAGAAGGGAGAACATGGAACAAGTTCCTTGTTAACGATGGATTTGTGTTTCGTGCTAACAAGCTATGCATTCCAGCTAGATCCGTTCGTCTTTTGTTGTTGCAGGAGGCGCATGGAGGAGGATTAATGGGACATTTTGGCGTGAAGAAGACGGAGGATATACTTGCTACACATTTCTTTTGGCCAAAGATGAGATGGGATGTTGAGCGTTTTGTTGCTCGCTGCACTACATGTCAAAAAGCTAAGTCACGACTCAATCCTCATGGTTTATATATGCCTTTGCCTGTACCTAGTGTTCCTTGGGAGGATATATCTATGGACATTGTTTTAGGTTTACCTCGAACAAAGAAGGGGAGGGATAGCATATTTGTTGTTGTGGATAGATTTTCAAAAATGGCACACTTTATACGATGTCATAAAAGCGATGATGCTGTTAATGTTGCTGATTTGTTCTTTCGTGAAATTATTCGCTTGCATGGTGTGCCAAATGCTATCATTTCAGATCATGATACTAAATTTCTTAGCCACTTTTGGAGATGTTTATCGTCTAAGTTGGGGACTAACCTGCTTTTTAGTACTACATGTCACCCTCAAACTGATGGACAAACTGAAGTAGTCAATAGAACATTGTCTACTATGCTTAGGGCTGTTTTGAAGAATAATAAGAAAATGTGGGAAGAATGCTTGCCTCATATTTAATTTGCTTATAATCCTTCGTTGCATTCTACTACTAAGATGTGCCCTTTTGAAATTGTGTATGGTTTCCTACCTCGTGCGCCTATTGATTTGTTGCCTCTTCCATCTTCGGAGAAGGTTAATTTTGATGCTAAACAACGTGCTGAATTGATTTTAAAAATGCATGAGCTAACTAAGGAAAACATTGAGCGTATGAATGCTAGATATAAACTTGCGGGAGATAAGGGTAGAAAACATGTTGTGTTTGCACCTGGAGATCTTGTTTGGTTACATTTGCGTAAGGATAGATTTCCCAATTTGCAGAAATCAAAGCTAATGCCACGTGCTGATGGTCCTTTTAAGGTGTTAGAGAAAATAAATGATAATGCATATAAACTTGAGCTACCTGCAGATTTTCGGGTTAGTCCCACTTTTAACATTGCAGATTTGAAGCCTTATTTGGGTGAGGAAGATGAGCTTCCGTCGAGGACGACTTCATTTCAAGAAGGGGAGGATGATGAGGATATCAATACCATTATTACACCCACAGCCCCTACTGTTACATATACTGGCCAATTACTAGAGCTCGCGCACGCCAATTAAATTACCGGGTACTTTCGTTTCTTGGTAATGTTTCTAATGTTCATGAGAATATGATGCTACCTAAATTGGATACATTTGTTTTGCTTACAAATGAAGGGCCTAGCTTGGAGAAGGATGAACATTGGAGCAAGGGGAACAAGAATGGAGTTAAAAGTGATGATTTCAGGACTTTGAAGCCACCATAAGGAGTGCATGAAGCCTTGGACGAAATATACAAGATGCCACTTCATAAATTTCGTCCAGAGGCTATTCTAGGTGCTGTGTCACCTTATTATTGGGCCAGGGCCATGTAATTTCGAAATACATAAGTATAGGCTGTTTTTAGAGTCTGTATGTGTGGGGAAACAAGAGATAGGGTTGGTTTCGGACCACTTCCCCAAGGGCCACGAAATCCCCCCCCTTCCTCCATATATACAGCCCTTAGGGCACCGTTTAGACTTTGGGTTTTGTTTAGATTAAAAGTTCACCATAAGTGCAACTTCGCGTACTTCGTTTGTGTTCAACGACCAGACCAAGGCGTCACAGAACCCCACCTTCATTAATAAAGCTTTCCTCTTATATTCTCAATATCCAGATTGCAATCTAAGTTTCTTGCTTGTTCCTCGTTTGCTCGCAGGAAACAGGCCCTCGTGGTCAGGTTGATCGTGCTCCGGCGTGGTCAATAACCCTCGAAAGTTGGTTTAGCGATTGCTAAGGCGCGACGTCTCGCACGTTCGTAGTTAGATCTTCAAGGTCGACTCCCACAGAAAACGATAGCCACCATCTCATCGAAACATCGGGACACCTTTGCCTCTATCACTTAGAGTGTCAGTCTTCAAGAATTGAAGACATACATTACTTCGTGTGTTGTACATCAAAGTCATCAACAATGCACAAGCATTTGGAAGTGTCCATTCACTGGACATTTGAGGATTCTAAGATATTTAGCTTACAGCGCAACTTGCAAAACCTTTTCTCATCCAAAGGTTTCGTGAAGATATCTGCCAGCTAATCTTCAGTGTTGACATGAATGATGTCAATCTCTTCCTTAAGGACATGACCGTGAAGAAAATGATGTCGAATTTGGATATGCTTTGTCTACGAGTGCTGAACAAGGTTATGGGCGATCTTGATGGCACTCTCATTGTCACAGAGTAGAGGTACTTTGTTCTTGTTGATGTCGTAGTCCTTGAAGGTTTTCTTCATCTAGAGAAGATGAGCATAGCAGGATCCAGCAGCAATGTTGTCGTGCGTACAATGATCTATGGGACCAGCAAAGGCCCCTTTGTGGAAAGACTGGGGAGATGTGCAACCACAGAGAGCAAAATCAGCATAACACACGAGTTTTTACCTAGGTTCGGGCCACTGCCAAGCGTAAAACCCTACTCCTGCTTTGTTGTATTGGATGTGTTTGAGCTCAAGTACAAGGAGCGTAGCTTGCCGGCAAGGTGCGCGGAAACTACGGCTACGCGTGTAATTGAGCAAAGTGTCAACCTTTTTGAAGGTAGCCATGAGCCTCCTTTTATAGATGAAGGGGCCACCATAGTGGCAAAACAGTCTTTACACAAGGTAAATAGTGGCTATAGTGCCAAATACCAAACTCTGACGGGTTATGACAAACGCATTAAATGCACCATGAGGTGTCGCTGACAAGGGTTGTCTCTCCTTCTGTGTCGTTCTCCTAGCTACCTCCTATTATCTTGACACACCTCTAGGATGGGTGTCATTAAAGTTGTGTCTTTGGCAGTGAGCTGACACGTGCCCAGACAGATCTCACCAAACCGCTTGCCCGCTTGACACCTACTTGACAGGCGACCAGTGTGTCGCTCAGGTGGATAGGTGGACAAGTGGTGGAAGCTTGCCGGAACAGAGCTTGCCGGGTCTTTGTTGCCGTCAAGTAGCTTGCCATCAACCAAAGTCTTAATCTTCAGTACTAAGCTAGTACTTCTCAATGACCTGTCTTGAGGTCTTCTTCATGCTTTTGTACACCAAGCCTTGAATCATGTTATAGAGCTATCCTCCGGCAAGCCCTACCGTCCGGAAGGCTGGCACTGCCTATGCACAAGTCAGAGTACTAAGGCACCCATGTCTTGGAACACCGACAAGAGCCCCCTGGCCTGGGCCACACACGAATGTGAGGCATATTGGTCTAGGCCCAAAGAGTGCACACGCACACGTGGGAGAGGATAACTGATGTAATCTTCTCTTTTACCACGCCCCCACAACATGCATTAAATGCGGAACATGGGAGAGGTGGATTGAAACAGCTACCAGGGGTAGTCCGCGTGAAAAAGCACATCCACTTAGGACTGTGAAGAACCAACCCCCGTGCCTTCCCCTTAAAAAGGAAACCGCGAGGGGCGCTGCTCATTTACCCCCTTCACTTCCAATCTACCATCCGCCTTCGTGTTCCTCCTTGCGCAAAAATAGACCGCACCTTCTCTACGCGGGTCCACTTGCACCATCCATTAACTCCCCGTTCCAAAAGCCGCCATGGAACCAAAGAGAGCTCGCAAGGCGGTTGATCCGGAGGCGGAGAAGATGAAGAAGGCCGAGACAGTAGCGCGGCGACAGGACAACATCGTGTTTCCGCCAGCGCTAACGGCTGACAATCTGGTGAAGAAATATTCATACATCTGGTCGAGCAAGAGGAAGGGTCATCTAGCTACAGAAGTTCTTCCAGGATCTGCCGCACCAACGGATGACAAATTCCACTTCTTCTCCGGGTACTTTTACTACAGGCTCTGTTTGCCCTTCTTAGATTTTCCATGGAGGTAATGCTATTGGTCAATGTACTAAGATTTGGTTCCTTAGTACCCCAGACTAATGCGCATGCAGTAGCAGCCTTCCCGACGGCAAGGCTTGCCGGAGGACAACTAAAGACAAGTTCAAGACCATATTACAAGGATATAAAGAAGATATCTAAGACCGAGATCAGGAATATAGAAGACCAAGCTTGGTGTTCCCGAGAAGATCCTTGCCGGGAAGCTAGCAGAGACCCGCCAAGCCCCAAGCCCGGCAAGCTCCGAGCCCAGCTATAATCCCACTACCTTGCCACCGCTCCACCTCATCGATCAGGTTGTCACTTGTCGGTCGGTGTCGAGCGGGCAGGTAGTCAGGTGAGGCTTGTCTAGGCATGTGTTAGCTCACCGTCGAAGACATGACTTTAATGACACCCGTCCCAAGATCGTGTCAAGATGATAAAAGGTAGATGGATGATCGGCACAAAAGGAGAGCCATCTCTTGTAGGGGAGCTTCATCAATATGACACCTCAAGGCGCAATTGCATTTGTCCTAACCCGGCAGAGTTAGGTGTTTAGCACTGTAACCACTATTCACCTTATGTAATTAACATTCTGCCACTGTGGTAACCCATTTGTCTATAAATTGAGGCCCATGTATACCTTTGCACATGTCGAAACTTTGCACAAACATGCGTGTAGCTGCACTTCTCGCGCAACCTCGCCGGAATTGCGCTCCCTTATACTTGTGCTCAGTCATATAATACACCAAAGTAGGAGTAGGGTTTTACGCTTCACAGGGGCCCGAAACTGGTAAAACTTCATGCATTCTACTAGCTCTGCTCTTTGTGCTCGTCAATCTCCCTAGTCGAACTGCAAAGGGCCTTTGCTCATACCATAAATCGTCGTACACACGACATATCATATAGATTCAGACTGCTAGACCTCACTCTGTGCCGGCATTTCTTTATTCCCCGGACTGAGAACGATGCTCTCTCTGGTAGCACCATGACTGCTTGTATATGCGTTGGTATTTCCCCGAAGAGGAGAGGATGATGTAACACAGCAACGGTAAGTATTTCCCTCAGTTATGAAACCAAGATTATCAATCCAGTAGGAGAACCAAGCAACACTATCTAAACATCACTTGCACACAAATAACAAATACTTGGAACCCAATGCGTAAGAGGGGTTGTCAATCCCTCCTCGGTATTGAGATAGATTAAAGAAAGAAAAACTGCTGCAAGGTATTTTTGGTTTCTTAGAAGAATAGATCTGAAAACAATATGATAGGAAACAGACCTGGGGGCCCTATATTTCACTTGTTGCTTCTCTCGAGAAAATAGCATACGGTGGGTAAACAAATTACTATTGGGCAATTGATAGAAGAACAAATAATTATGACGATATCCAAGGCGATGTTCATGTATATAGGCATCATGTCCAAGATTAGTAGACCGACTCTTGCATGCATCTACTACCATTACCCCACACATTGTCGGTGCAACAAAACCTTGGGTCTGTTACCCGAACTGTGCACAGGCCTAAGATCGAGATTACAACAACTAAGACTAGACCAAGTTAGAAAGATCAGCTCCTGGAGGAACAAGAGGGCGGATCAAGAAGACCAAGTCAAGCCAGGAAGAGTAACATGTCACCAAGAGAAAACCTCCCTTGCCAGGCAGGCGAGCCTGGCGAGGTCGAGGTTGCCCCGAAGACAAGCATCTAGACCGCCTCGGCAGGCCTGCCAGGCACAACAAGGGTGAACTACCCCGCCAAGGCTTCACCGCTCCACCTCATAGCGACGCAGGTCACAAATCGGTGCAGTGTCAAGCCCCCAAGTGACTATGTGGCTGTTTCTTGCCACATGACAGCCACTTCCTACAGGAATCAACTCCAAATGACACCCTTCCAAAGACGTGTCAAACAGGCAGGCGCGAAGCTGGCAAAACAGCTCTGCAAGGCTTGCTCGTCACACCGTGATGTGACACTGAGCAGCACATTTAATGTGCTCTGTCCCGCCTGCAGATTTAGGTATGATAGCACTGTTTGCTATCTAATCAGTACACAATGACTGATTTGTCACTATGGCGACCCCTTGATCTATAAAAGCAAGCCCATGGCAACCATAAAAAGATTCAGACCCTTACATAGTCATACGCGTGTAGCCGCTCTCGCCCTGAGGCAACCTGCCGAGCGTGGGCGCTGCGTTTTCCACCATAATCCACCAAAGCAGGAGTAGGGTTTTACGCCTCGCGGTGGACCAAACCTGGGTAAAACTGCCCGTGTGATCGCTATCGTGTTGCGCTATATATGCTTCTCCGCTCTTTGTGCAACGTGCTCATCCCCCCGCCGAACAACAAGTGGCTCATGGTCCCATAGGTGGTTGTGGTTTCCCATGACTTCTTTGGCGCGCCAGGTAGGGGGATCACTTGCACGAACCCGAGAGCGTAAGCAGTGCGTCATCTTCATCGCCATTTTCTTCATCGATGGCTCCATCAACCATGGCGCCCAAGAAGAAGCCCAGTGCCGCAGCTCACCCGCCCACCTCGAAGGCCCCGCTGCCCATGACCGCCGACGCCGCGGGGGCTGCGGGGACGCATGGGGATGTGGACGCTGCTGAGGACATGGTCAACGCAGGCGGCGTTGTTACCACCTCCCCTGCGGCCGAAACAGGAGCGGGAGGCACCAGAGAAGGACAGCACCAACAGCATCCCGACGACCATGCTCCGCGAGGTACGGGTAGAGAGATTATTCCTTCTGCACCTCTCCGCCCAGCCGAAGGGCACAACCACAGCGGTGGCGCTTGCTCTGGGGTGAATCGCAATACTCCGTCCGCCCCCGCTGCAGACGCGACCGCAGGACATGCACCACCCCCGGAGCAAGCTGATCCAACCAATGCACCAAATGGAGCCGCTGGTCCACAAGCGCCTCCACCTCGTCACCACGCCATCCAAGCGGCTAGCTCACGATGGCAGGAGCATGGCGTAGCCACTACTGGCAATGTCAGGAGCTGAGCGACGCTACGATCTACATCGTCATGACCTATGCCAAGCACCACTTCGGAGGCCATGGCGCGAGCCCAGCTGCTGTTGAGATTCCCTCCACTAGCCGACCAGACGGATGAGTGGAGAGCCACCATTCAAAGCCTGATTGGCTTCACTGAGGCGGGAGGGTCACAGCGAGCTGGCCCGCCATAGCCTCCCCAGGCGACGACAACGGCCCATGCTGCTGCCTGCACGGAAGGGGCCACCCCCATGGTGCAATCCCCTCCGTGGCAACCAGCATGGGAGCCACGCAACCAAGAGCTCGACGACGTCTCGATGGCTTCATCTGACCCTCGAGCGCGCCAAGGCCAACGACGAGCCCTAGAGGACAGGCAGAGGGAAGGCGCGTGCGTCGCCATCGAGCGGTGCCGCGACAACCACCACCAGTTCGGCCGGCACGACTGCCACAACGTTGACGAGCCCACGCTCAGCGAAGGTGGGTGCCTGCCTTTCGAGGCTGAGTGCCCCGCATTCACCCGAGAGCTACGGCAAGTCCGTTGGCCATCTGCCCGTATCTTCAAGTCATAGTTACCAGAGAATTACTATGGAAGGCTAAACCCGGCAGAGTTCTTGAGCATCTACACCATCGTTGTTCAAGCTGCCGGGGGAAGAGATGAGAAGGTTTTCGCCAACTACTTCCCTTTGGCACTCAAGCCAAACGTGAGGTCTTGGCTGATGCACTTGCCGACGAACTCCATTTCGACCTGGGCTGACATGTGCCATGAGTTCGTTGGCGCCTTCACGGGCGGCCATCAAGAACCAGGGCGGCCCAAAGATTTTTAGCTTCTCCCATAGAAGGAAGGAGAGACTCTGCGGAAGTACATGCAGAGGTTCAGCCGAATCCATAGAAATATTCCAGACATCCACCCGATAGTTGTGATAGCTGCGTTCTAGTCCAACGTGCGCAATCATCGGATGCGTTGCTAGATGAACGTTTGATTGCCCAAGACTGTGAAGGAGCTTTACACTTTGGTGGATAAGTGTGCTCGGGTGGAGGAGGGGAGGAGGCTACCTGGAGAAGAGGATGGCATCGACATCGACTAAGAGGATGACGACGAAGCCACCAGTCAGAAGAAGAAGAACAAGAAGCGCAACAAAAAATGCAAAGATAAGGCAGTAATGACCATGGAGGGATCGGGCACTCCTAGTACAGGCAAGAAGGCCAAGGACGAAGCCCTCGGCAAGGAAGTTGCCGCATGCACTGATTGCCGGGAGGCTGCGGCTGCCGAGAAGACTGGGAAAGGTGATGGGTCATACTGCAAGATCCATCGGACCAAGGGCCATGATCTCCAGGAGTGTCATCAGGTTGAACAACTCGTCAAGAAGTAGAGGGTTGAGTATGAGAAGCGTGATAAGGAGAAAGGTCAGAATGGCACTGGCGGGAAGGGTCGAGGCTGCGAAGCAAGTCGCCCTGGCAAGGCTCCTCGGAATCAAGGAAAACCCTCCAGAGGCCGTGAGAGGGAGGATTGCAATGATGACACTGATGGAGGGGATGAAGAGGAAACCAGCGAGCAGGAATTCCAGAAGGCCACTGACGCCCTCTGCATTGATGGGGTGCATCTTTGCACTCCTCTCACCGCCAACTTAAACAGTGGGCGCGTGAAGTCAATGCCGTGGAGCTAGTGGCAGATTCTCGGAGGCCGCTCAAGTGGTCCCGTACGCCCATCATCTTCAACGAAGAGGACCACCTTGATTGCACCACTACGGTAGGGTGCTTGCCGTTGTTGGTCTCACCAACAATCCGCAACCTCAGTGTCACAAAGATATTAGTTGACGGCGGGGCCGGGTTGAATCTGATTTCTCCAAAGGTCATCAGCAAACTTCAGATAGCAGAGGAAGAGCTTGAGGTTACTGGCACATTCCAAGGGATCAATCCCGGCACGAGTCGTGCTAAGGGGAAGATCACATTGTCGGTAACGTTCGGGGCAGAGTTGAATTACCGGACTGAGAAGGTTGCTGTAACATCCCAAATTTTCAATTTGGAATGTTATACATTAGATCATCTTGCATAGCATATTTTATTGCATTTTGTTTTGCGATCCTAGAAAATTCTACGCAACTCAAGGACCCACAGAGAGAGTTGGGAATTTCGTTATTTTCATATTTGGGTTTTCTCAAACTTTGAAAATAGGATCATTTGTTTTAATTATTTTTCTCTCCAAAAATATTTCATATCAAAATATATGAGAGGGGATAATATGACTTCTCCACAAATAATGAAATATTGGAGGAAAAATATTAAAAACAAATATTTGATTTTATTTGGATTTTATTTGAATTAGGAAAAATATGCGTTTTTCAAAATTGCATTTAGGCCCCAAATAAATGTTCATCTTGTCCGGCTTGATTTTAGAAGTCGGGGAAATTTTATTTCGGGATTTTTGGAGTCCGTTTAGTATTTCTTTTATTTATTTTTCTGCACGAAATTATTTATAAAAAAACGCGAACCGACCTTGGGCCGTATTCGGCCAGGACTCCCGGCCAGGCCTTTATAAGGCGCGCCCCCGAGGCCCCGTCAGCCCAAGTCGTCCCGCCGCCGAAACCCTAACCCTAGCCCGATCTGCCGCCGCCCGACGCCGTCGCCCGAGCCGCCGCCGCCCGCCGACCCCGCCGCCCCGCCGGAGCCGCCCATCGCCCCGCCGAGGTTGAACACCGCCCCGCCGCCGGCGGTTTTCCTCGAGAAAACTGTCCGGTTTTCCGTCCGGTTTTTTGTTCGGTTTTTTTAAAAAACCTAGATCAGTTTTTTTCGGTTTAGTTTATTTAGCGAACACTCGTTCGTTCGTTCGTTTTAACGAACGGTTTTTGTTTTTTTCTGCAGATAGCGAACGTTCGTTCGTTATCCTATTTGTCCGTTTTCTTTTTCTCGGATTTTCCGCGATTATTTTCGATCGCGATTTCCGATCTGTTTTTCGTTTTAGTATAACTTTTCGCTCGTTTATCGGAATCAGGCGATTCAAGCGCCTAGAGTTTCGTCTCGAAACCCTCTTTCCGTTTAACCAACTCAAACAAGTTTTTGCTACTGTAAAATTTGACTTAGGTCCAGATTAGTAAACGAAGCTTGTTTCTTTCGCCGTTTGACTTTCGTTGCTTCGTTTGATTTGATTCTTTTTGCAAACCGGAGTTCTTAAGTTGAACTTTCTGGTTAGATATTTTAGTTGAGTTTTACCTATGCATTAGATGAGTGCTTATTGTATGCTTGTTTGTTTGCGATAGAGTACCCGGAGTGCGCCGCTTGCTACTTCGAATCTCTAGGTTTCGCGGATCATCAGCAAGGCAAGTAACACTTTGATCATACCTCTTTTCATACCCAGTTTTACTGCATTAGATCAATCCTCAAACAATTGCATGATTAGGATCGGATAAAATTGTGGGTATCGGGAAGTAGATGAGGTAGTACCTATTACCTGTTTTATTATCAACCTTTGGGAGTTAGTTCTACGTTTGCTTATTGCTATGCTATGCTAGTAGACGTGGATTGGGTGAGTGTATCCATGATAGATGTGAGATTGTTAATTAATGGTTTACTTAAGGTGGCAACTTAAACACACATCTAGGTGGATTGAGGCACCTGGGTATTCCAGTGATTGCCTATTTTTTTTATTGACCGCCACCCAGGCTCAAAGGGATCATGAGATTATTCATGCTAGAAACTTCCGTGTGCAGCCACAAGCTATTATGGGCTCTAGCATAGTTGATTAAGTTGTGTGAACTCTTACAGTGGTAGACTAGCAGATGTAGGGGAAAGTAGGTGTAACTGTCTACCCATCGTAAGGTGCTAACGATTCTGAAAGACTGTGTCTCGGTCATCCGTTTCTCAAACATCATGAAGTGCGAGAAATCCAACGGAGGAGATCGAGTCTTGTGGGGAAAAGTGCACAAACCTCTGCAGAGTGTACAATCTAATCATGGTTAGCCGTGTCCCCGGTTATCGACATCTTGAGTATCTAGTTCTTGGATTATCATGTGAATCTCATCATCTTGTTACTTAATTAATTTGTTGGGTTGTTAATGATTACTTCTAATTGGGATTGAGAAGGGGTTTACCTTCTCAATATTTTTCAACAAACTTTGTAGTTAAATAAAAATATATTCCTTTGCAGTAGGGAAAAATTGGCTTTTCGCAAAACTGTAACCATAGAGCTTTCCACCAGCCAAATATGCATGTAGTGATAGCATTATTCTGTTCATTACTCTCTATGTGTTACTTTGCCAGCATATTCCATGTGCTGACCCGTTTTCGGGCTGCAACGTATCATGTTGCAGACTTTTCAGACGACGAGTAAGGAGCCTTAGGTCGTGGTCTTATACTCAGTGATGCCGTTGGAGTTGATGGACTCACTTTATCTTCCAAGCCTTCCGCTGTTATCGTAATTAGATGGCCTTAAGCCATATTTATTGTAATAAGTTCTCTTTTGAGACATTCGATGTAATAAGTGTTTGACTGCTACTCTGTTATAAATCCTCCAAGTACTGTGCGTGTCAGCATTACCGATCCAGGGATGACACTGATGCACAGAGACTAGACTGGTTGAGGTCTGGTCGCTACAGTTGTGTTTGATGTGGTCGACCTCCCCCTGCCGTACAACAGAATCCTTGGTCACCCAGCTCTGGCTAAATTCATGGCGGCATCCCACTATGCCTACAACACCTTGAAGATGTCAGGGTCGGTAGGCATCATTTCCATTCTTTGAGATGAGAAGGGCGCAATCAATTGCGTGGACAAGATGTACCAGGACGCAGTCATGACAGAGGCCGTTGAGTCACTATTCTCGCTAAGGAAAGCAAGAAAAAGAATAGAGGTAGCAAGGATGCCAACAAGGAATCCGGGAAATGTAATTCCTTAGAGAATGTTGCACCCGCTGATGACTTGCCGGAGACTTCCAACAGCAAGAGATCCAAGGATACTGCACCCACTGTGAAAAATCTTGAAGGAGGCAGGACCCGTGGAGTGGACTCTAGAGGAAGACACTGCACTGCAATATTTGAAGGCCTACTTGTCCTTTGTGCCAACTTTGGTTGCTCCCAAACCACAAGAGCCATTGCTACTATAACTGGCGACAACTAATCAAGTGGTTAGTGCAGCCCTAGTGGCACAGCGGGAAGTGGAAGAAGCGGCAGCCACAGACAGTGTCCCCTCAGGGGAAGAAAGTGAGCACACCCGGCAAAGTCAGATGCGGATCAAGATGGAGAGGAGCAAAGTAGCGGAGACAACCCTAAGGTTGCGGCAAAGAAGAAGTTGGTGCAACTCCTAGTGTACTTCATCAGCTCCCTGTTGCAGGGGGCTAGATCTAGGTACTCTCACGTGCAAAAGTTGATTTTTGGCCTTGTCATGGCCTCAAGGAAACTGCACTACTACTTCCAAGCCCACGAGGTCACGGTTGTCACCCGCTTTCCTTTGCAATGGATAGTCCGAAACCCTGAGGCTACCGGCAGGATAGTGGAGTGGGCATTGGAGTTATCCAACTTTGGTTTGAAGTTTGAAAGCACATCGACTCTCCAGAACAGAGCATTGGCAGAATTTATGGCAGAGTGGACGCCAACTCCTGATGAAGAAGTATTGGAGACAGTTATTCCCGGCAAGGAAGCGCCCCAAGAATGGATCATGTATTTTGATGGTGCTTTCTCCCTACAAGGTGCAGGGGCTGGCGTGATTCTCATTTCTCCCACTGGGGAACACCTTAAGTACGTCATCCAAATGCACTTTCCCTGGAGAAGGCTACCAACAATACTGCAGAGTACGAAGGGCTCCTTGCCAAGCTCGGGATTGCAACAGAGATGGGAATCAAGAAGCTGATCATCCGCGGAGACTCACAGCTCATGGTGAGACAAGTCAACAAGGATTACCAAAGTCCATTGATGGAGGCATACGTTGAGGAAGTGAGAAAGCCGGAGGAGCTCTTTGACGGATTGGAAACAGAGCATGTACCCCGTGCGGAAAACAACATTGTTGATCATCTGTCGAACCATCTGACACAGCCCTCCGTATCCCCAGCAACAATGTCCCGGAAGAGGAGGAAACTGGACTCCGCCAAGCCTCTCCCGGTAGAACCTCTCGAGGCTCCCGGCAGAGAGCTTGATGGGAACAACTCCCCTTCAGCTGCTGAGCTGCCCCCTCCCACCAGATCACTGGTCCCCCGGTCGAGGGGTGCGCGCCCACGAAGGAGGAGGTGCCGCTAGTCCTCGTTGCTGAGCCCTAGGCTCCAACTTGGGCATGGCACATAGTCCATTTCCTCCAAACCGGAGAACTTCCCAAAGAGCAAGATGAAGCTGAAAGAGTAGCCCAGAGGGCCAGTATGTATCAGTTCGTCGACGACACACTATACAGAAGAAGGCCCAACGGTGTGAAATTGAAGTGCATTTGTCGGGAATAAGGAAAGGAACTGCTGGCAGAGATACAAAAGGGTATGTGCGGCTCACACATTGGATCAAGGGCTCTGGTGGGAAAAGTCTCCCGACAAGGATTTTACTGGCCCACAAACTTCCAACATGCAGTTGCATTGGTCACCAAATGTGAAGCCTGCCAGTTCCATTCCAAGAACATCCATCTGCCTGCCCAAGCTCTTCAGAAAATCGCTTTATCATGGCCATTTTCGGTCTGGGGGCTCGACATCTTGGGCCCATTCCCCCATGCTACCAGAGGCTTTGAATTCTTGTTTGTTGCAATCGACAAGTTTACAAAGTGGACGGAAGTAGAGCCCATGAGAAAGGTGACTGCTCAGTCAGCTATCAAGTTCATGAAAGGATTGGTGTGCCGCTTCGGAGTTCCTACCTGGATCATCACTGAAAATGGCACCCAATTCACGAGCCATGCCTTCATGCAATACGTTCATGCCCTTGGAAGCAAGATCTCATTTGCCTCTGTTGCACATCAAAGGAGCAAGGGCCAAGCTGAGAGGGTGAACGCTGAAGTGTTGCAAGGACTGGAAATAAGAACATTTCATAAGCTGCAGAAGTGTGGCAGGCGATGGATCGACGAGCTGCCGGTGGTTCTTTGGTCCCTCAGAGCGACACCAAATCGAGCTACCGAGCAGACTCCCTTCTCCCTAGTCCATGGGAAAGAAGCAGTTGTCCCCACATAACTCATTTACGGGTCAAGTGCTTGCGTACGATGAAGTAGCGCACGAACAGTACCGGCGTGACGACGCTATGCTACTCGAGGAAAACCGTCTCTAGGCTGCTTCGCGTGCTGCATGCTATCAGCAAGCCCTGTGACGCCCGGATAATTAAGCTATAGTAACTTTCTACTAATGATGCCATGTCACCTCGATTACTGTTGCTAATCTCGCGTTAGTTCGAAACTGATTCAAATTCAAATTCAAAATCAAGCAAACAATAAAAGTTTTCAAATATTAAAACTAAAATGTTCGGGGTGAGCCAAATAATCCATACTAAATATTGGTGTAGAAACCACACTCCTCTAAAGTATTTAAATGCACCATAGTAATTAAAACAGCGGCAAAACTGTTATTTAATAAATACTTTTAAATAATAAATAATTACAAAACTAATCTACTGGCCCTGTGGCCCATTAGCCGAAAACACGGCCCACTTAACCCCTTCCCCCTTCTCCTGTTCACCCCCATCGCGCTGGACGCGCGCACCGCGTCCATGGCCGAAGATGGCCACGGGGCGGCCATCCGGTGCCCCCGACTCCTTTAGGTCGACGGCGACCCCTCCCCGAACCCCCTGACGAAACCTAGCTCACTCTCCCATCTCCCTCACACCGCTCTCTCCTTCCCCGCACGACCCTGAAGCACTGCCGCCATGGCTTCCGTCGATCTCGCGGCCACCGTCGCCCCCACGCCTCGAGATCGCGCCTAGGAGATGCGCCGTCGTCCACTACGTCCTCTACGAGGACTAATTCGAGCTCTGCGCCTCTCCATCGCCGGATCCGCATCATCTTCTACCTCCGGCCACCGAAGCTCCGCCGCGTCGATTCGCCGCCCCACAGCGCTCCGAGACCTCAACGAGCCTTCCTTGTGCTCCCCGGTGAGCTCTGCCTTCTTCCCCTCTTCTTTCTCCATGGATCCGTGCCCACAGCCATAGTAGCCGCCTCCGCTGTAGCTTGCCTACGCCGCCGTGCGCGTCGTCGTCAGCACCGTCACCGACGAGCTCGTCCGAGCATGTAGCCGTGCTCAGCGCACGCATAGGAGCTCAACGCCACCGCTAGCTCGCCCTGCCACGCCCCGCATCACCGTTTGCGCTCACGCCCAACTCCGGCCGTCCGCCGATGTGCTCGCCGCCGTCACTTCCGGCCACCTCCAGCCACGCCACTGGATGCGGCTCAACGCACTCATTCAAACGCCACCTCCCGCGCTCGAAACGAGCCACCGTAGCCGAAACCCGACCACCTCCCGACGCGCGCTGCCGCAAAACGTGGTCTCCGGATTTACTCCGGCGACGGCGCTGGCCTAGCGCCACGTGGCGGCCTACTGGGTCACTGACCCGTGGGCCCAGGGCCCCTAGTTGACTGGGTTGACCAGTCAACCCTGCTGACTTGGCACCATGTGCCACCGACATGTGGGACCCCCTCAGCTAACTAAGACTAATCTGAATTTAAACTTAAACTATAATTAATATTGCCACTGACAGTGGGGGCCACCTGCTAATTAGACTATGTTAGGTTTAAATTAAACTCTAGTTAAGCCTCTCTCTATGACATGCGGGACCCACTGGCCAGGGTTGACCTGGACCATCTGAGGTTTGACCGCTGACGCCTGGATGATGTCATGCTGACATCACCAGTCACTATTTTGGATAATTCGAATTTAGATAATTAAATTAATTCCAGAGTATTAATAAAACTTTAAAAATTAATATAAAATAATCTGTAACTCGGATGAAAATACTTTATACATGAAAGTTGCTCAGAACGACGAGACAAATCCGAATACGTAGCCCGTTCGTCCGCCACACATCCCTAGCATAGCGAACACGCAACTTTCCCCCTCCGGTTCATTTGTTCGAAAACGCAAAACACCGGGGATACTTCCCCGGATGTTTCCCCCCTTCACTGGTATCACCTCACACGACGTTAGAACACGTCTAGCTCTGCCTGTTGTCCTGTTATGCACTTGCTTGCTATGTATTTACTATTTCTCCCCCCTCTTCTCTCCGGTAGACCCCGTGATGATGCTGATGCCCCTGTGGTCGACTACGTCACCGACGACCCCTCCTTCTTGTCTGAGCAACCAGGCAAGCCCCCCCCCCTTGATCACCAGATATCGCCTATTCTTCTCTATACTCTTGCATTAGAGTAGTGTAGCATGTTACTGCTTTCCGTTAATCCTATTCTGCTGCATAGCCTGTCTTTGCCACTACTGTTGTTACCTTTACCTGCAATCCTACATGCTTAGTATAGGATGCTAGTTTTCCATCAGTGGCCCTACATTCTTGTCCGTCTGCTGTGCTATACTATCGGGCCGTGATCACTTGGGCGGTGATCACGGGTATATACTTATATACTTTATACATGATACATGTGGTGACTAAAGTCGGGTCGGCTCGAGGAGTACCCGCGAGTGATTCACAGATTGGGGGCTCAAAGGACCTTTGTCCCAACGGCACTCTGGGTGGATCTTTGTGGCGGAGCGACAGGGCATGTTGAGACCGCCTAGGTGAGTGGTGGGCCTGGCCCTGGTCGGTGTCCGTGGTTACGTCAATTAACATGCTTAACGAGATCTTGGTATTTGATCTGAGTCTGGCCATTTGGTCTATACGCACTAACCAACTACGCGGGAACTGTTATGGGCACTCGACGCCGTGGTATCAGCCGAAGCCTTCGTGACGTCAGCGACTGAGCGGCGCGCGCCGGGTTCGACCGCGTAACGTGACTTCCTTTGAAATGGAGGTTGCTAGGTCTGCTCTCCGGCCGCGTACGCAACGTGCAGGTGTGCATTGGGCGATGGGCCCAGACCCCTGCGTGCATAGGATTTAGACCGGCGTGCTGACCTCTCTGTTGTGCCTAGGTAGGGCTGCGACATGTTGATCTTCCGCGGCCGGGCATGACCCAGAAAAGTGTGTCCGGCCAAATGGGATCGAGCGTGTTGGGTTATGTGGTGCACCCCTGCAAGGAAGTTTATCTATTCGAATTGCCGTGTCCCTCGGTAAAAGGACGACCCGGAGTTGTACCTTGACCTGATGACAACTAGAACCGGATACTTAATAAAACACACCCTTCCAAGTGCCAGATACAACCCGGTGATCGCTCTCTAACAGGGCGACGAGGAGGGGATCGCCGGGTAGGATTATGCTATACGATGCTACTTGGTGAACTTACCATCTACTCTCTCCTACATGCTGCAAGATGGAGGTGGCCTGAAGCGTAGTCTTCGACAGGATTAGCTATCCCCCTCTTATTCTGGCATTCTGCAGTTCAGTCCAACGATATGGCCCTTTACACATATACCCATGCATATGCAGTGTAGCTCCTTGCTTGCGAGTACTTTGGATGAGTACTCACGGTTGCTTTTCTCCCTCTTTTCCCCCTTTCCTTTCTATCTGGTTGTCGCAACCAGATGCCGGAGCCCAGGAGCCAGACGCCACCGTCGACGACGACTCCTACTACACCAGAGGTGCCTACTACTATGTGCAGGCCGCTGACGTCGACCAGGAGTAGTTTAGGAGGATCCCAGGCAGGAGGCCTGCGCCTCTTTCGATCTGTATCCCAGTTAGTGCTAGCCATCTTATGGCAACTTGCTTAACTTATGTCTGTACTCAGATATTGTTGCTTCCGCTGACTCGTTTATGATCGAGCACTTGTTTTCGAGCCCTCGAGGCCCCTGGCTTGTAATATGCTGCTTGTATGACTTATTTTACTTTTAGAGTTGTGTTGTGATATCTTCCCGTGAGTCCCTAATCTTGATCGTACACATTTGCGTGCATGATTAGTGTACGGTCAAATCGGGGGCGTCACACTTGCCTATGATGAAGTAGCGCACGAACAGTACCGGCGTGATGATGCTATGCTACTCGAAGAGAACCGTCTCTAGGCTGGTTCGCGTGCTGCATGCTATCAGCAAGCCCTGTGTCTCTATTACAGCCGCAGGGTTCATGCCTGGTGTTTTGAGGAAAGCGACCTTGTCCGTAGGCGTGTTCAGTCTGCCAAGGGTACAAAGAAGTTGACGCCGAACTAGGAAGGCCCTTACTGGGTTGTACGAGTGACCGAACCTGGCGCAGTCCGTCTCGAGACCAAAGGTGGCATTCAATTGCAAAACTCATGGAATATTGAGCATCTCTGCAAGTTCTACTCGTAAGGCGCGGCTGTCGGGCCCTGCCCGGCAGCCACCCTTTTGTACAGGCCTTGCCTCTGTTGCATGTAACCCCTTGTACAAAGCCAGGAGCAGACCCTGAGCAATAGAAAAATGAATGAAGCACTGGGGGGGGCCGACAAATTGCATGCATGAATAAGCATATCATGAGCATTGCATGTTCATGTAGATAAGGTCGCATGGGGCATCATATTCATCTGCATAAAACCTCAGGCTCCTGCCGTGGACTTGGTCCGAAAAAGGAGAAGAGAAGACGAGCCAACATTGCGATCCCCGGCAAGCCAAAACAGATAAGTTCTATCTTTTATCCATACGTGTTCTGTAAGTAGGACCTGTGCATAGGAAAACCTCGCCACCTTTGAAACTAAGGTGCTCCCATCCCTTGACTCGAACGTTGCTTCGGTCAGGATGGTCGTAGTGGCCTTGGGCAAAAAAGGTTTGGCGGGGGGCTGGTCCCTCTTTACAATTTATGGCCAGCAGGCCTAACTCCGTGACAACAAATTGAGGTTACCGGCAGGACAGCCTGCCAGGGAAAACTTCTTTACTTAAAAGTATAGAGGCATTTTACCTCTGCATGGACATATTACATGCAAAAGTACCCGACAAGGTTTATCTTTTCACTAATATGCTGATCAACAAGTACAGATCTTACAGAATGCAAACATGGATAAAAGAGATTACATAATTTGAACTAAAGTTTGGCAAATGCCTACAGATTTTAGATTGAAAAATGATAAAATGCCCGTGATGCCTTTACTCTGTCCTCCCCTTCTTCGAAACTACAGGGGGTGACGAAGAAGATGAAGGGAAGGCCTGGCTGGTTTTCTGCGTCTCCCCAGGATCAGGATGGCACCGTTCCTGGGCCGGGAGGAAGAAACCAGAAGGCAGGTGCGGATGGTGACGCTGCCGGAAGCCCAGCCAGTGATGATGGTTCTGTTGGCAAGCACGCCTCGTCGGAGTGGTCATCCCTGCTCTTGACACGTCGTGGGTTGCCGCAACCTTCCTCACTTCTGTCGCTCGAAGCCCCCACTACGGAGGCCAGGACGGACACCAGGTGCTTCAGGCGGCTCCAAAGAGAGCATGGTCGTCTCCAACGACCTGAAGATAGGAGGCCACCACCCTTTGAAGAAGCATGCATGGGGACAAGGAGCTTTCCCGTGCACCATACAAACCGTACCCCGAGAGGTGGGATCCGCCATTACCGATGACGAACCACTTCTGCGGCCTCCCTCCGATGTCACATGGAAAGGGAGAATAAGCCACGATCGGCTACCATGCCTGGCGTCCATTATGGGCCACGACATGGTGTCGCTTGCGTCGCCCCTCACTAAAATTGAAGCCATGGCAGCCCAGCGACGAGCACACCGGATTCGCTACCATCGTGCCGCCCGCGCACCCCCTTGAAGCTTGCATGAAGCCAGGAAGGGGATCCTACCCCGGCAAAGGCATGACCGCATCCTTCTCTCACACCCCTAGCGTTGACACGAGCATTCCACATCATCAACCTCAAGCTAAGGCTCGGGGCCTGACCCCAGGCTCTCCCTTTCAGCATAACCAGAAGAAAGCAGAGAATGGAGGAGGAGGGGTGTGTGGATGAATACTCCCACTCCTCCCCCCGCCCCTCCTTTAATAGACAGGCTGGGGCTAGAGGCTGACCCCCCTGTGGGTAACCGCCGTCCTCCTCCACCAATCCAAGAAGGCCGGGCCCCTACCTTGACGCTCTCCCGCACCACGCGCCTCCGTTACCTACCCCACTCAATGCATGCACCATACGTGGCTAAGGATAAGAGCGTGGTGGGAAGAGTGAATTGGCAGTTACTCGCCCGTGCGTTAAAGTCATTCACAGGCCATTACAAAGGTGGCCCCACTACAATTGGCGTTACATGACGTGCGGGAGAACTGGAAACTGACCTGGGCTTAGGTTAATGAAGAAGCAAAGAAAATCTCAAAGGACGAGCAATTGCTACCCTCTGGCAGGTGCACTGGTTAGGGCCTACCCCGACGACGCCTGGCAGCACGTTCGGGCCAGGCCCCGGGGCTCCTGTCAGTGCAAGACACCCTGGGTCTGTTGCCCAGACTGTGCACAGGCCTAAGATTGAGAATACAACAACTTCGACTAGACCAAGTTGGAAAGATCATCTCCTGGAGGAACCAGAGGGCGGATCAAGAAGACCAAGTCAAGCCAGGAAGAGTAAGATGTCACCAAGAGAAAACCTCCCTTGCCGGGCAGGCGAGCCTGGCGAGGTCGAGGTTGCCCTGAAGAAAAGCCTCCCGAATGCCTCGGCAGGCCTGCCGGGCACAGCAAGGGCGAACTGCCCCACCAAGGCTTCACCGCTCCACCTCACAACAATGCAGGTCACCAATCGGTGCGGGTGTTAAGCCCCCAAGTGACTAAGTGGTTGTTTCTTGCCACATGACAGCCACTTCCTACAGGAATCATCTCCAAGTGACACCCATCCAGAGACGTGTCAAACAGGCAGGCGCAAAGCTGGCAAAACAGCCCGACAAGGCTTGCTGGGCACACCGTGATGTGACACTAAGCGGCGCATTTACTGCGCTCTGCCCCGCCTGCAGAGTTAGGTATGATAGCACTGTTTGCTATCTAATCAATACACAATGACTGATTTTCCACTGTGGTGACCCCTTGATCTATAAAAGGAGGCCCATGGCAACCATATAAAGGATTTGGACCCTTACAAACTCATACGCGTGTAGCCGCTCTCGCCCCGAGGCAACCCTGTCGGGCAAGGGCACTGCATTTTCCACCATAATCCACCATCAATTTACCAAAGCAGGAGTAGGGTCTTACGCCTCGCGGTGGCCCAAACCTGGGTAAAATTTCCTGTGTGATCTCTGTCGTGCCGCACTACGCTTCTCCGCTCTTTGTGCAACGTGCTCATCTCCCCGCCAGACCACAAGGGGCTCATGGCCCTAGAGGTGGCCGTGGTTTCCCACGACACACATCGACCGCTAACCAGCATGCATCTAGTGTATTGAGTTCATGGAAAAATGGAGTAATGCAATAAGAACGATGACATGATGTAGACAAGATCTATTAATGTAGGAATAGACCCCATCTTTTTAATCCTTAATGGCAATGTTCCGTGCGTGTCAAGTCTCCTTTTGTCACTGAGAATAAGCACCACAAGATCGAACCCATCACAAAGAACCTCTTCCCATTGCAAGAAAAATCAATCTAGTTAGCCAAGCCAAACCAAAGTTTCTAAGAAGAAATACGAGGATATAAAGATCATGCATAAAAGAGTTCAAAGAAGACTCAGATAATATTCGTAGATAGAACTTATGTAGGATCGAAAGTATGTCTAGAGGGGGGTGATTAGACTACTTGACCAAATAAAAATCTAGCCTTTTCCCAATTTTAAGTCTTGGCAGATTTTAGCAACTTAGCACTAGTCAAGCAAACAACCTACACATGCAAGTCTAAGAGTATAGCAGTGGAATGTAAAACATTGCACATGAAGATAAATGGAGGAGTTTGGAGGGAGCAAACGCAATGTAGACACGGAGATTTTTGGCGTGGTTCCGATAGGTGGTGCTATCGTACATCCACGTTGAAGGAGACTTCAACCCACGAAGGGTAACGGTTGCGCGAGACCACGGAGGGCTCCACCCACGAAGGGTCCATGAAGAAGCAACCTAGTATATCCCACCATGGCCATCACCCACGAAGGACTTGTCTCACTAGGGTAGATCTTCACGAAGTAGGCGATCTCCTTGCCTGTACAAACTCCTTGGTTCAACTCCACAATCTTGACGGAGGCTCCCAAGTGACACCTAACCAATCTAGGAGACACCACTCTCCAAAAGGTAATAGATGGTGTGTTGATGATGAACTCCTTGCTCTTGTGCTTCAAATGCTAGTCTCCCCAACACTCAACTCTCTCTCACAGGTTTGCATTTGGTGGAAAGATGATTTGAGTGGAAAGCAACTTGGAGAAGGCTAGAGATCAAGATTCATATGGTTGGAATGGAATATCTTGACCTCAACACATGAGTAGGTGGTTCTCACTCAGAATATGTATGCTGGAAGTGTAGGCATGTTCTGATAGCTCTCTTCATGAATGAAGAGAGGGTGGAGGGGTATATATAGCCTCCACACAAAATCTAACTATTACACGCAAATCACCAAAATCGGTGGGAACGAATAATGAAACTTGGTCAGACCGATTTAGTTCAAAATGTGAACGTTAGGATATTCGGTGGGACCGACATGTCAACTCGGTGGGACCCATTTCATTAGGGTTAGGGCATAGCGTAATCTCGGTGAGACCGATTACACAAACTCGGTGGGACCGATTTTGGTAATAAGCTAACCAGAGAGTTAGTCAGGCAAACTCGGTGGGACCGATTCTCTCATCTCGGTGAGACTGAAACGTTACGAAGGGGAAACAGAGAGTTTGCATTGTGAACTCGGTGGGACCGATCGCTCATCTCGGTTGGACTGAAACGTTACGAAGGGAAACAGAGAGTTTGCAATGCCATCTCGGTGAGACCGAGATCCCTATCGGTAAGTCCGAAGTGACAAGGGTTTGTGGCAGTGGCTATGTCAAATGAACTCGGTGGCGCCGGATAGAATGTTTCAGTGGGGCCGAGTTTTGAATTTTGTTTTGGGACATATGTGGATGTGAGAAAGTGGTTGAGGGTTTTTGGAGCATATCAGTAAGCATTTTGAGCAAGCAACCCATTAAACAACACCTCATACCCTTTTAATAGTATGGACTCAATGTGATCTTGGATCACTAAAAGTAAAATGTAGAGTCTTGAGCTTTAGAGCTTGAGCCAATCTTTGTTCCTTAGCATTTTCAGGGGTCCACATTTCTAATCCATGCCATGCCAATCATTGAGTTTTCCTGAAATGTTTATCTTGAAATAGCATTAGCTCAATGAGCTATATGTTGTTAGGAATTACCAAAACCACCCAGGGATAGTTGCACTTTCAATCTCCCTCTTTTTGGTAATTGAATACAACTTATAGATCAAAGCTTCTTCAAATGATCATAAGATTGAATTACATCGTCGCTTTGAGAAGTATGTGATAAGCAAGAGCTCCCTTTAAATTTGTGCATTATTTAAAAATTTCTTTTGAATGCAAATGCACAATCGATTAGGATCATGGGTTACTCTTCCATGTCACATACATCTTGGTGGAGCGATCAAAATGATAGAAATTAAAAGCATGCACTCATCACCAAGCAAAGTGAATGATCATATATGGGATATAAGAGGTAATATCATCCAAGCAAGCATTAAAGTAGCATATGATCAAACACATGATCAAACAAGTATCTCACACAAACATAGACATGGAGTATCAACCAAGCACACACAAAGTTCAACCAAAAGCAAGAGATACTAAGAAGCAAAACACTCTCTCTCGAAGCCTATGATATATACTTTTCTCCCCCTTTGGCAACAAGTTACCAAAAAGTTCAAAAATGCATAGTGCTATGCGTCTCTCAGGCTTGGTCTTCGGGAGGTGGTGTAGAGAGAACTCCAAGGACGAAGGCATCAGTTGATGTAGTTGGAGCTGGTGGAGTGGCTGCTAGAGGTGGCACTGAAGCTATAGCTGCTGACGCTGACGATGTAGCTCTAATATCTGGCATTGGCACTGCAGCAGACCTGTGACCTCTTGGCACTCGCTGAAAAGCATCTGTTGTTGCCTTCGCTTTCCTCTCTTCTGCTTGCTCCTGGAGCTGCTCAACTGTTGTCTGTACCTCAGTGACCTTCAGATCAAGATCATAAAATTTTGTTTGGATGATCCTCTCCAAGCTCTCCTAATTCTGAGTCAGGGTGGCCAAGCCCTTCTCAATACTGAAAGTAGATTGGATCAGATATGCTAGCTGATCTTGCTTGATCTTCAGGAACACCTGAGATGTTTCCTCTACACTTGGCATCTTTGCGGCTTTTTATCTGCCTTAGCTTTAGCTCTCTTCTCTTGTGCTTGTGCTGATGAAGGTTCATCCTCATTCATCACAACTTTGTTGTCTTCAAATTCAGGATACAGAGGTAGATGCTCCTTGTCCAATAAGTAAGTACCTGTGCCCATCTTGGAGTTGATGAGCACCTGCATGTGTGGAGCATACCCACAAGATCTCTTCTGGTCAGCAACTGTCCTCTTGATTGTCTCTACAATCAGACTCATGACCTTGAATTTTTGAGGGACATCAAAGATTTGCAGCAAGTTGATGGAATTTCCTCTAATTATCTTGTGATCTCCAGTCTTGGGTAGCAAAGTATGCCTTAAGATGGTGTTGATAGTGGGTAGACCAGACAACAAATAGTGCACAGATCCAAGCTTGTGTGTCTCCAAAGCTTTATATGGGATCTCTTTGTACATGTTTGCCTTAGAGTTGTGATCTTTCTTCTTGGCATACACATCCAAGTCATCCTCATGCTCTTCTGGGGCATTGATCAACTTGGCCCATTCTTCAGCAGTTGATTGGTACCTTCTACCTTCAGACATCCATACTATCCTCCCATGTGGATAGAAATGAGCAGTGGAATAAAACTGCATGATTAGCTCATCATTCCATTTTGTGATCTTCTGCCCAACAAACTTGTCAACACCACATGCTTTGAAGCTGTCATGTACTCCTGGGAAGTGATCTTCCTTCTCTTTGATGTATTCCCAATCAACCCATCTCATGTCACAGATAATTGGCTTCTTGTCAAGCAGAATAGTCTCATAGAAGTCTTGTTGTTCTTTAGTGTGAAACCTGTAGCCAACTACAGTCCTCCTCCTCATAGCATAGGGATCAGACTGTCTCCACAATCTCAGTCCTGCATCTTTCCTGATGTGCATGTCCTCAGCCATAGGATGAGTATCATTGTGGTCTGGAATCTTGGGTTTCAGTTTTCTTAGCACTAGGGCTTCATCATCCTCTCCTTAAACTTCAGGCACTGGCGCCTTGTTCTTCTCTTCGGCAGGAATGTTTCTAGTGCTTCTCTTTGGCTTATTGGGCTTCTGAGCTTGAGCTGTTGCTTTGGGAGCTGTTTTGGGCTTTGATGTTGCAGCCCCTACTTGATAGCATCTCCCATAAGCTTCTGAGACTTGGGTGCTGGTGCAGCATCCTCTTCCTCTTCTTCATCAGAAGAATGCTTCTCAAATTCAGCCATGGGGTCCACCTTCTTGCACCGTCTTCCCCTCTGTCTCTCCTTCTTTTTCTTATCCTCAGCAGCATCCTCTCCTCTAGCTGACTTGGAGGGTTTCGGAGTGGAGGCCCTGGCCTTAGACATTGGGACTCTCTTTGCTGGTGCCTTCTTATCCAACCCTGGCTTAGTTGCAGCAGCTGTGCCATACTCTTTCTTCAACACTTTCTTCCTTGAGGTGGCCTCATCCTCAACAGCCACATAGTCCTCATCCTCAGAGTCTGAGGTTCTCTTCTTCCTTGTTCTAGTGGCTGCCTTGGGAAAGTTACTTGGTGTGCTCCTGCTACCCTCATCATAGCTGCTTGAGGGATCAGAGCCCTCACTCAAATGCACTTGTTCTTTAGATCTGTTCTGGCTGTCACTCTGGTCAGACATCTTAGCAATCACACTGACAGCAAACCCTGTGAATAGATGTAGATGAGGTCGAGTGGATGAGCATCACAAAATGCAGAGTTCATGCAAAACAGATGACTCAAAAACTTAGTTTTAGTTCTCCACAGAAAGCATTTTGGAGCTACCGATTTGTTAAACTCGGTGATACCGAAGCAATTTTGGAACCTAAACTAGTGAACTCGGTCAGACCGAGTCATAGTTTGGTGGCACCGAGATTGCTAGGGTTTCACAGAGAGTCGAACACGGTCGCACCGATTTGCAGTTTTCGGTCAGACCGAAAACGGATGTGCAATGGCCTAAGCCAAATCGGTGAGACCGATTTATTCAACTCAGTCGGACCGAGATGAGTTCGGCAGAGACCTATCCCTAAATTTTCTAATCAATCTAACCTAAAGGATGTTTTCTATGGATAGATTGTTTTCATACGTAGTAAAGATCATGGCAAAGCAATGTGCTATGAATCAGAGTAAGGAAATAGCACAAAGAGTCGAGCCCATACCCTAGTTCGGCGGGAGTTCGCTACAGCGACAACGGCGGAGCAGAATTCCGTTGACGGCAACGGAAACCACCGGTAGGAGGTTGCTGGCGGCGAGGAGACGATCCAGAGACCCGAGGAAGCAGAGCAGGACACGCGCGGGCTGAGGAGTTTGATGAAATTTCCAAAATCTCACCCGTGGGTTTATATATCCCTACCCTGTCGGTGTGATCGAGTGGGACAACTCGGTGGCACCGAGATGCAGAATCGCAAGCGGTTACTGCAACTCGGTGTGACCGGAAAGTTCAAATCGGTTGCACCGAGATGGAATACCTAGATCAACTTAGTGAACTCGGTGTGACCGAAGTGGATGACTCGGTCATACCGAAATGCACAAAGAGGTTTTGGAAGTTTAAGTCTATGAAGAATCGGGAACTCCGAGTGCTCCTCACACAGAGTGGTTCGAATCTGACTTGATCAAACTGTGTGATGTAGCATGAATAGAGTTTGAGACGAGAAAAGCATAGATAGCTAGAGGGTGTTCTTAGGCATTCTTGTCCATCCATTTGGCAAAAGAGAAAAAGCCAAACAATCAAAGCATCAAATGGATGTCCTCGAATGAGTAAAATATGCAATCAACATGCTCACACTATAAAATGGAAAATGAAATATGTGATAAAGCATGCATAACCATTCTAGCATCTATCAAGCAATTTGGCGATGACTAGATCATCTATATATGAGTATATTGACTTAGGAGTCAAATGAGAACATTTGATCATAGGTCATACTCATCGTTTAAGCACAAGTGGGTTTACCACTTTTATATAAAGCATTGTTGTGTTCACATCATTAGAGTTGCTTTAGCTCAATTTATTAGAGTAAAGCTCCCCCTAGATGTGATATCCCCCTAAGATGGATGAACTAACCTTGGGTTTTGTCGATGATGACTTCATGTAGGTGTTGAAGATGTGGATGCTCAATGTTGATGTGGATCATTTGGAGCAATCCATTGGAGTGAGTTGCACTTTGAATACCTACACGGGTTAGTCCCACAAGGAACAAACAAGGATATCCATAGACATAGAGTGATGTACACACATGATGATGTCCATGAAAGCATTAGGTTAGCTTGTCCCTTGTCTTACCAACAAGAGGGTTTGTGACTCCTTGAACTAGTGCAAGATGTGGAAGTTGTTTGCACATGTCCTTGCCAAAAGATATGAGTGAAGTATGTTGGCGGAGTCACCCTCAAGAACTCTCTAGTTCTTCTTCTTCGGGATCCACATCATCTTGATGGGAATCCTTGGAGTTGTAGTCGTACTTGATGTAGTAGAACTTGATGTAGTCTTGGGAACCCACTTGACCAAGGCCTTGGGAGCTTCTTCAAATGCATCAATCTCCTCTTGAAGCTTGTCCTTGCCTTTTTGCTTGTGGTCTTGTGGTGGAAGATCATCTTGAGCTTGTGTTCCTTGGAAAGAAGTAGGATGATACTTCTCCTGTTGAGGAATAAACTTCATCTTGGGGTATTGATTTTCTTCCCACTCAACTCCATTAGCATTGAACTTTCGTTCAAAACCAACACCTTGATTCTTCCGGTGCCTTCCTTGCTTGCGTACAATTTCCTCAGATTTCTTACTTCCGGCAAGGCACTTGTAAACACCTTTCTCTATAATTCCCTTTAATAAGCTATTTTCTTGCTCAAGTGTAACTTGGCTAAGAGAATCATTAGTGGAATCAAGAGAACGACTAGAAGCAACAACATTGGATTTAGCATGATTATTGTTAATACTAGATGAAGAATCTTTCTTACCCTTGTTGCTAGATTTTACTTGTGGCATGTAAGTAGACAAGAGTAAATGCTTGGCAATGTAAGAAGACTTTTCTTGCGAAGATCATCATTGATTGCTTTTAAGAACTCATGCTCTTGCTCAAGGTTGAGCATTTCAAAGCGTAGCTTCTCACGAGTCTTTAAAAGTTCTCGATGATCTTCCAAGGTAGTTTCATGAGCTAACTTAAGAGTGTTTAGTTCTTTAGTTAGATGCTCAATCTCCTTCTTATCATCGTCATTCGTTTTATCTTGATTAGCATGCTTAATAGCAAATTCATCATAGTTTTCATGACTAGAGTTGTCAACAAGTAAATCATCATCTTCTAGCAAATCATCTTCATCACTATTGAAAGCAACATACTTGGGGTGTGATACCTTTGGGCCTTTAGCCATTAAGAATCTTCCAATTCCTTCATTTGGTGAGTCAAATATGTCGTAGGAGTTGGTTGACACAAGTGCTAGACCGGCAACACCTTCATCTTGAGTATATTCGGAGTCGGAGTGATAACTTCTTTCGGAGTGATGGTCGGAGTCGGAGCCGGATACCCATTCACCAACATGAGCTTGATGTCTTCGTTTTGTGTAGCTCTTTGATGATTTGTCCTTCCTTTCCGAATCTTTGCTTCTGCGAGAAGTTCTTCGTTCATAACGGTCATCTCTACTCCTTCTCTCTCTTGGTGGTGATTCTTCTCTCCTACTTCTTCTTTTATGAGAATCTTCTCTTCTTTTGTAGGGAGACATACACTCATTGGAGTAGTGTCCGGGTCTTCCACAATTGTAGCAATTTCGTTCACGACTTGAAGATCTTTTGTCATTGTAGGATCTTGACTTGGAACTTCTTTCCTTGCTTCTATTCTTGTAGAACTTGTTAAAATTCTTCACCATTAGGCTCAATTCTTCATTGAAGGTTTGTTTCTCACTTGATGATGTGGGAGCATCACATGAGGCGTTGTAAGCACCACTTGACTTATTGTGGAGCTCCTCCTTATCCTTAAGTGACATCTCATGAGCAACAATTCTTCCAATGACTTCCGTTGGCTTGAGATCTTTGTAATTGGGCATCATTTGTATCAATGTGCACACGGTATCATATTTTCCATCCAAGGCTCTTAGGATCTTCTTGATGATGAATCTATCGGGCATCTCTTCACTTCCTAAGCCGGCAATCTCATTTGTGATGAGAGCAAGCCTAGAGTACATTTCAGCGATACCTTCACCATCCTTCATTTTGAACTTGTCAAGTTGACTTTGAAGCACATCCAATTTGGATTCCTTGACGGAGTCGGTACCCTCGTGCATATCAATCAAAGTATCCCAAATTTCCTTTGCATTCTCAAGACGGCTGATTTTGTTGAATCCTTCGGGGCACAATCCGTTGAAGAGAATATCACAAGCTTGAGCATTGTATTGCAGCATCTTCAACTCTTCCGCAGTAGCTTCACGGTTTGGTTCTCTCCCATCAAAGAATTCACCTTGCAAGCCAATACACACAATAGCCCAAATGGTGGGGTTATGTCCAGGAATATGCATTTTCATCTTGTGCTTCCAACTAGCAAAATTAGTACCATGAAAGTAAGGACCTCTATGGTGGTAATTTCCCTTGCTAGACCCCATACTCTCCTAGGTTGTGAAACCAAGGCTATGATCACCAAAGCTATGGAAATCAAGGCAAATGGAGACAGTAGCTCTGATACCACTTGTAGGATCGAAAGTATGTCTAGAGGGGGGTGATTAGACTACTTGACCAAATAAAAATCTAGCCTTTTCCCAATTTTAAATCTTGGCAAATTTTAGCAACTTAGCACTAGTCAAGCAAACAACCTACACATGCAAGTCAAAGAGTATAGCAGCGGAATGTAAAACATTGCACATGAAGGTAAAGGGAGGAGTTTGGAGGGAGCAAACGCAATGTAGACTCGGAGATTTTTGGCGTGGTTCCGATAGGTGGTGCTATCGTACATCCACGTTGATGGAGATTTCAACCCACGAAGGGTAACGGTTGCGCGAGTCCACGGGGGGCTCCACCCATGAAGGGTCCATGAAGAAGCAACCTTGTCTATCCCACCATGGCCATCGCCTACGAAGAACTTGCCTCACTAGGGTAGATCTTCACGAAGTAGGCGATCTCTTGCCCGTATAAACTCCTTGGTTCAACTCCACAATCTTGACGGAGGCTCCCAAGCGACACCTAACCAATCTAGGAGACACCACTCTCCAAAAGGTAATAGATGGTGTGTTGATGATGAAATCCTTGCTCTTGTGCTTCAAATGATAGTCTCCCCAACACTCAACTCTCTCTCACAGATTTGGATTTGGTGGAAAGATGATTTGAGTGGAAAGCAACTTGGAGAAGGCTGGAGATCAAGATTCATATGGTTGGAATGGAATATCTTGACCTCAACACATGAGTAGGTGGTTCTCTCTCAGAAAATGTATGTTGGAAGTGTAGGCATGTTCCGATGGCTCTCTCCACGAATGAAGAGTGGGTGGAGGGGGTATATATAGCCTCCACACAAAATCTAACCGTTACACACAAATTACCAAACTCGGTGGGACCAAATAATGAAACTCGGTCAGACCGATTTAGTTCAGAATGTGAACGTTAGGATATTCGGTGGGACCGACATGTCAACTCGGTGGGACCGATTTCATTAGGGTTAGGGCATAACGTTATCTCGGTGAGACCGATTACACAAACTCGGTGGGACCGATTTTGGTAATAAGATAACCAGAGAGTTGGTTAGGCAAACTCGGTGGGACCGATTCTCTCATCTCGGTGAGACCGAAACGTTACGAAGGGGAAACAGAGAGTTTGCATTGCGAACTCGGTGGGACCGATCGCTCATCTCGGTTGGACCGAAACGTTACGAAGTTAAACCGAGAGTTTGCAATCCCATCTCGGTGAGACCGAGATCCCTATCGGTAAGTCCGAAGTGACTTGGGTTTCTGGCAGTGGCTAAGTCGAATGAACTCGGTGGCGCCGGATAGAATGTTTCGGTGGGGCTGAGTTTGACTTTTGGTTTGGGACATATGTGGATGTGAGAAAGTGGTCGAGGGTTTTTGGAGCATATCACTAAGCATATTGACCAAGCAACCCATTAAGCAACACCTCATCCCCTTTTAATAGTATTGGCTTTTCCTATGGACTCAATGTGATCTTGGAGCACTAAAAGTAAAATGTATAGTCTTGAGCTTTAGAGCTTGAGCCAATCTATTGTCCTTAGCATTTTGAGGGGTCCACATTTCTAATCCATGCCATGCCAATCATTGAGCTTTCCTGAAATATTTATCTTGAAATAGCATTAGCTCAATGAGCTAAATGTTGTTAGGAATTAACAAAATCACCCAGGGATAGTTGCACTTTCAAATTATCATAAACTCGCAATTCATCGCTGAACAAACAAACCGTAAAAAGTCATTACATCAAATAGATCTCCAAGAACATCGTGGAGAACATTGTATTGAAGATAAAAAAGAGAGAAGAAGCCATCTAGTTACTGCATACGGACCCGTAGGTCTCTGGTAAACTACTCATGCATCATCCGAGGGGCAAGGGTGTTGATCAAGAACCCCTCCGTGATCGTTGACCCCTCTGGCAAAGTGCCGAAAAAGGCCCCTGGATTGGATCTCGTGGTTCTGGAACTTGCGGCGGCTGGAGTTCTGTTTCTATGACACCCCTAGGGTTCCTGGGATATTAGAGGATTTATGGAGCTAAGAGGCGGTCGAAGGGCTGCCCGTGGGCCCCACTACCCAACAGGGCGTGCCAGGGGGCCCTAGCACGCCCTAGTGCCTAGTGGGCCCACAGAGCCCCTCTGGTGGACTTCCTGGGCCTCCTGGGTGTCTTCTGGGCAGAAAAAATCTCCCAAAAGTATCGCTGCATTTGGACTTCGTTTGATATGGATATTCTGTGAAGTAAAAAACAAGCAAAAAATAGCAACTGAGACTGGGCACTATGTCAATAGGTTAGTCCCAAAAATGATATAAAGTTGCTAGTAAACGAATTTAAACATCCAAGATTGAAAATATAACAGCATGGAATAATAAAAAATACAGCATCCCCAAGCTTAATTCCTGCTCGTCCTCGAGTAGGTAAATGATAAAAATAGAATTTTTGAAGTGGAATGCTGCCTAACATGTTCGTCACATATTCTTTTCTTTTGTAGCACGAACATTTGGACTATTAGATGATTCAAAGCAATACTCTATAATTGACATGAGGACATCAATACTAAAGCATATCAACAAGCAACCATGTCTTTCAAAATATCAACACTAAATAAAGCTATCCCTAGCCCATCATGCTCAATCATTGATCCATTCAGTAAACACACTCGAATATTAGCTACATCCAATGCACAAGTAAGATCATAGTGCTCCCTAGTTGGTGCTTTATAAGAGATGATGTAGACTCAAAAATAAAAAAATGTATAAAGTAAATAGATAGGCCCTTCGCAGAGCAAAACAGAGATTTGTAGAGGTGCCAAAGCTCAAAGCTTAAATTGAGAGATAATTTTTTTTGAGAGGCATGATTTCCCCAAAAACGACTAACAATTCCGAATAATTTCCATGCTAGATACATCATAGGCGGTTCCCAAACATAAAGTAAAGTTTATTCCTTTTACCACCATTCTTTCACAATCCATGGCTAGCCGTATCCATGGGTGCCTTCCATACCAACACTTTCCAAGCAATTTATCATTTGACAACATAAATAAAAAATTCATTTCGGGACTAGGCATCCCTATTACCATGCCACACTCTCGTGCAGTGACAAGTGAATAAACACTCATCTTGAGAATAACATATCTAGCATGGTAAATATCGGTCACCCCCTACTGCTTCATGAGCGGTACAAGCACACAAAAAGGAAATTCATTTTGAAAATTAGAGTTGGAACATAAAAATTTGCTTGGAACGGAATGGAAATACCGCATATAGGTAGGTATGGTGGACTGGTTGGCACAACTTGGTTTAAGGAGTTTGGATGCACAAGCAGTATTCTCGCTTAGTATAAGGAAAGGCTTGCAAATAGATGAGAAGAAACCAACCAAAAAACAAAAACGATTAAAAACGAGCATTAAGAAAAACTAACACCGAATAATGCACCACAAGTAGGATTTAACTTCATTTCTTAACTATTGACTTTCATGCTTGCACAGGGAATCACCAACCTTAACACCAATATTCTTACTAAAGCATAATTACTCACCAACATGACTCACATATTACTATCTCCATATCTCAAAACTAATACAAGGAATCAAGTTTATAATACCAAATGATCTTCATGAAAGTTTTTATTATATCCTTCTTGGATATCTATCACTTTGAGACTAGTTTCATATATTACCATTGCTTATAACAAGCTCTCAAACAAATTTAAGTGAAACATGAGAGAATTTGTTCAAAATTTTTTATCTCTCAGATTGATCTAAGTGAAGCATGAGAGTATTTCTTTCAAAATCAAAGCACCACCGTGCTGAAAAAGATATAAGTGAAGCACTAGAGCAACTCGATAGCTCAAAAAATTTAAGTGAAGCACACAGAGCAATTCTAACAAATCATAGCATCAATATGGCTCTCTCAAATAGGTGTGTCCAACAAGGATGATTGTGAAAAAAAAGCAAAACAAGAAAAGACTCATATAATACAAGACGCTCCAAGCAAAACTCATGATATGTGACGAATAAAAATATAGCTCCAAGTAAAATTACCGATGGTCGTTAGAAGAAAGAGGGGATGCCTTCCGGGACATCCCCTGCTTGGTAATCCTTGAGTATTACCTTGGGGTGTCATGGGCATCCCCAAGCTTAGGCTCTTTTCACTCCTTATTCCATCATCCATCGTGATCTCACCCAAAAATTGAAAACTTCAATCACACAAAACTTCACAAAACCTTTGAGACATCCGTTAGTATAATAAAGCAAATCACCATTCCAAGTATTGTTGAAAACCCATTCCTATTTTATTATTGCATTATACCTATTGTATTCTAACTTTATCATGGCTTATACCCTCCAATACAATCCATAGATTCATCAAAATAAGCACACAATGCAAACATAATATGTCAACAATAGAACAGTCTGTAGTAATCTGGACTTTGTCCATACTTCTGAAACTACAATTTTTTTGAAAATTTAGGAAAGCATAGGCAATTTATATGTCAATCTTGTCTAAAAATTCAGAATTTTTAGTCGCTTCTATGATTTTTTAAAATTCAACTACCGGACGCAAAAGTGTCTTTTTTCAACAGGATCAAATCAACTAACACCCAAATTACCGCAATAGCTTTACTTGGTACAAACTGTTGGGGAATGTTGCATGGAAAACAAAAAAGTTTCTATGCACGTGCAGGATCTATCCATGGAGATGCATAACTACGAGAGGGGATAGTATGTCTATGTACCCTCATAGACCGTAAAGCGGAAGCGTTAATCAACGCGGTTGATGTAGTCGTACACCTTCATGATCTGCCCAATCAAGTACGGAACGTACGGCACCTCCGCGTTCAGCAAACGTGCAGCTCGATGACGTCCTTGCCTTCTTGATCCAACAAGAAGGTGAAGTAGTAGATAAGTTTCGGCAGCACGACGGCGTGATGACGGTAGTGGTGCAACTATCTCCGCATGGCTTTGCCGAGCACTAAGAAACTTATGAGCGAGGACGAACTAGAGGGAGAGGGGCGCCGCACACAACTTGAGGATCGTGGTGTGTGTTTCCCCTCTCCCTCCTCACATATATTGTAACATCCCAAAATTCTAAATTTTGGAATGTTATAATAAATAGAAAGATTTGATTGTTTGTTGGATTGTTGTGTGATTGATTGACTGAAAGTGAGTGAAATTCGAAATCTTTTGAAAGTTAAATGAGAGGGAATAAAAGGACTTTCCCAAACTTTCATTTTGCTTTTATGATCTCCATGAATTCAAATTCTTTTCATCACAAAACCCTCGAGAGAAGATGACATGACTTCTTCCATTTATTTAAATGAAAAGGGGTTTTGAAAATATTTGAATATCATTTGAAAATATTTCCAATTCAGAAACTTCAAGCAACTCAATGATTTTCATGAGAGAAGATAAAATGACTTCTTCAAAACATATGAAATATGAGTTGGAAGTTTAAAAGGATCTAATTTAAAGTCCTTTTGGAAATTATTTTCAATTTGGAGTATTTGGGTTTTATTCAAATTATTTTTCTCCAAAATAAAAATATATGATAGGGTAACATGATTCCCTACAACAGAAAATTGGAGAGAAATAAATTTGAATTAATTTTGGTATTTTGAAAATGATTTTTATTGGATTTTAGTAGAGCAGTAGCACTCTTTGATTTATTTGAATTTTTGTGGATTTTATTTAATGCTAGAAAAATGCTCACGCTGTAGGAAATCTTTTTCTGAAAATTTTGATATATAATATGCCTATGTACAATTTTATTTTTGTTTTCGTTATACAGTTTTCCTTTCTGTTTCTAATAAAAAAACTGTACGTACGGCCCATATTTATTTATCGCCCTTGTGCTGCATAATAGCATCTGGCGTCCCATCGTTTTTTTTCTCTCCTAAATGGGCCAGGCCCAGCCGGCCATAATGCTTCCCCATTTTTTTTCTCTCCATAGTTTTTCTTTTCTTTTTTTTTCAATTTCAAAAAGAAAGAAAAGAAACTGCAGCGCCATGTACGTGCGCGCGCAGCCGGCCCGTGGTTCTTTTAGCCCATGCGGTTCCCCGTTTATTTTATTTGTTCGTCTACGTTTAGTCCCACATTGCCTAGCCTTTAACCCCTAAACCTCTTTTCCACCTATAATTATAGACCCATAGAGCCTCCAAAAATTATTCATTGTGGGTTAAATCAATATTTTGGTTTGACTAGCTAAAAATATATTTCTCCTCTCCGGCGGGACTTTTGAAAGTTGTCTCCACACTCCGAAGTCGTTTTTTCTATACCTTATAAAGGTATATTTATTCGTTCTCTGTATTTATACGTTAGATCTAGAATTCTTTTATCCGTAGCTATTTTTTTTCTTCTGCAAAACAGCTTGGCCCTGATTTTTCAAATAGCCATAACTTTTTACTCGTTCATCCAAATTAGATGAAACCAGCGCCTATAGTTTCGTCTTGTTTTCACCTATCCAGTTAACTTGTCACGTCAACTTTTTGAAATTTTCAAATTTCGAAATTTGTTCAAATTCATATTCAAACTTCTTTTGTTCATAACTTAAGTTCCGTAACTCCGTTTGAGTTGATTCTTTTTGCAAAGCGAAGCTCTTGACCTAAACTTTCTGATAAGGCCAAATTCACATAATTTTGGTACTGTTAGAAATTGTTTTATGTTGCAAGAGTTATTTGCTTGGTTTTGATGTTTTCCGAAGTGTCTTCTTCGTTCTTCTCGATCTTTTGAGTGATTGCTTATGTGTGGTTACTATTGCTTGCTTACGATAGATTGACGGAGTGTGACGAGTAGATCTATCAAGAGTTTTGAGTGCGAATCATCTTCATCAACATTGCAGGCAAGTTCACACTTTGATCATATCCCTTTCATACCCAGTTTTTATGCATTAGATTCAACCCTCAAACATTGCATGAGTAGGATTGATAACATGTGGGTATTGGGAAGTAGTTGATGAGGTAGTACCTATTGCCCTGTTTACAATCAAACCTTTGGGAGTTACTTCACGTTTGCTTATATTGCTATGCTATGCTCGTAGACGTGGATTGGGTTTGAGTGAATTTCCATGACAGATGTGAGATTGTTAATTAATGGTTCAACTTAAGGTGGCTACTTAAATAAACATCTGGGTGGATTGAGGCACCTGGAGAACCCAGTGTTGCCTGTATTTTTGGATATCCCGGAGTACCCGTGTGATCATCCTATGGACCGCCACCCAGACTCAAAGGGATCATAAGATTATTCATGCTAGAAACTTCCGTGTGCAGCCACAAGCCATTATGGGCTCTGGCATAGTTGAGTAAGTTGTGTGAGCTCTTGAAGAGGTGGACTAGCAGATGTAGGGGGATTGTAGGTGTAACGGTCTGCCCGGAGTAGAGAGTAAATGCTTCTGAAAGACTGTGTCTCGATCATCCGTTTCTCAAACACCATGTAGTGCGAGAAATCCAACGGAGGAGATCGAGTCTTGTGGGGAAAAGTGCGCAAACCTCTGCAGAGTGTACAAACTAATCATGATTAGCCGTGTCCCCGGTTATGGACATCTTGAGTATCTAGTTCTTGGATTATCCCGTTGATCTCATCATGTTACTTAATTTAAATTTGATTTGGGTTTAATCACGTTCTTAATTGGGATTGAGATGCTGTCAACCATCTCAATGTTTCACAACCACAATGGTAGTTAAATAAAATGTATTCCTTTGCAGTAGGGAAAAATTGGCTTTTCGCAAAAACATTATAACCATAGAGCTTTTCCACCAGCCATATATGCATGTAGTGATAGCCTTTGTTCATCATTTCCCTATGGTGTGAATTTGCCAGCATATTCCATGTGCTGACCCGTTTTCGGGCTGCAACGTTTCATGTTGCAGGATATCTTACGACGAGTAAGTGATTCGTTAGGGTTACGATTTCTACACTCAACGTTGCCGTTGGTGTTGATGGGAATCCACAACCTTGTTACTTCCGCTATTTTGGATTGAGGTAATAGTATTTATGTTACTTGATACATGTGATTTACCTCTGTTATAAATCCTCGAGTACTGTGTGTGTCAGCATACCGATCCAGGGATGCCACTTAAGCACAGAGACTTGATCCATTCGGGTCGGGTCGCTACATATATATAGGTGGGGTGGAGGAGGGGAGGCAGCCTAGGGCGCCCCCAAGGGGGCTGGCGTCCACCCTGGGCTCCTGCCCTCGCCACCCCTATCCTTCTTAGGCACATGGGGGGAAGGCAGGAGGGGTGGTGCCCCCCTTTTCCTTTCTCTCATGTTGAGGGGAAGGCAGGAGGGGCTATCCCTCCCCCTTTCCTTCCTTAGGGCCGGCGGCCGAGAGGTGGGGCGCGCCAGCCCCTTCTGGGCTGGTGTGCTCCCCTCGTTTGGCCCATATGGCCCAATAACCTCCCAGGGCCTCCTGGAACCAGTTTCGGTGATCCGATGACTACCTGATACATTCTGGAACCTTTTCGATGACCAAATATCATCGTCCTATATATCAATCTTTACCTCTGGACCATTCTAGAGCTCCTTGTCATGTTAGTGATCTCATCCGGGACTCCGAACAACATTCGGTCACCAACTCACGTAACTCATATAATACTATATTGTCAACGAACGTTAAGCATGCGGACCCTACGGGTTCGAGAATGATGCAGACGTGACTGAGACGCCTCTCCAGTCAATAACCAATAGCAGGACCTGGATGCCCATATTGGTTCCTATAGATTCTATGAAGATCTTTATCGGTCGAACCTTTATGACAACATATGTAATTCCCTTTATTTGTCGGCATGGTAGTTGCCCGAGATTCGATCGTTCATATCTCCATACCTAGTTCAATCTCATTACCGGCAAGTCTCTTTACTCATTCCATAATACATCATCTCGTAACTAACTCCTTAGTCACTTTGCTTGCAAGCTTCTTGTGATGATGTATTACCGAGTGGGCCCAGAGATACCTCTCTGATATACGGAGAGACAAATCCCAATCTCGATTCACGCCAACTCAATAGACAACTTCCTAGATACCTGTAGAGCATCTTTATGATCACCCAGTTACATTGTGAAGTTTGATAGCACACAAGGTATTCCTCCGGTATCTCGGAGTTGCATGCTCTCATGGTCAAATGAATATGTATTCGACATTAAGAAAGCGGTAGCAATAAACTGAATGATCATATGATATGCTAACGGATGGGTCTTGTCCATCACATCATTCTCCTAATGATGCGATCCCATTATCAAGTGACAAATCATGCCCATTGTTAGGAAACCTTAACCATCTTTGATCAACGACACACATGTATTTGTTTATGTATCGACACATGTATTTAAGTTTCCGGTCAATACAATTCTAGCATGAATAATAAACCTTTATCATGAATAAGGAAATATAATAATAACAACTTCATTATTGCCTCTAGGGCGTATTTCCATCAGTCTCCCACTTGCACTAGAGTCAATAATCTAGATTGGATAATGATGAATTTAACACCCATGGAGTCTTGGTTCTGATCATGATTTGCCCGCGGAAGAGGTTTAGTCAATGGGTCTGCCACATTCAGATACGTATGTATTTTGCAAATTTCTATGTCTCCATCCTTGACCTTTTCACGAATGGAGTTGAAGTGTCTCTTGATGTGTTTGGTTCTCTTGTGAAACCTGGATTCCTTCCCCAAGGAAATTGATCTAGTGTTGTCACAAAAGATTGTCATTGGACCCGGTGCACTAGGTATTACACCCAGATCGGATATGAACTCCTTCGTCCAGACTCCTTCATGCGCTGCTTCTGAAGCAGCTATGTACTCCGCTTCACATGTAGATCCTGCCACGACGCTCTGCTTGGAATTGCACCAACTGATAGCTCCACCATTAAATACAAATATGTATCTGGTTTGTGACTTAGAGTCATGTGGATCTGTGTCAAAGCTAGCATCAACGTAACCTTTTACGACGAGCTCTTAGTCACTTCCATAAACGAGAAATATATCCTTGGTCCTTTTTAGGTACTTCAGGATGTTCTTGACCACTGTCCAGTGATCCACTCCTAGATTACTTTGGTACCTCCCTGCCAAACTTATGGCAAGGCACACATCAGGTCTGGTACACAGCATGGCATACATAATAGAACCTATGGCTGAGGCATAGAGAATGACTTTCATTTTCTCTCTATCTTCTGTCGTGGTCGGACATTGAGTCTGACTCAATTTCACACCGTGCAACACTGGCAAGAACCCTTTCTTTGACTGGTCCATTTTGAACTTCTTCAGAACTTTGTCAAGGTATGTGCTTTGTGAAAGTCCTATTAAGCATCTCGATCTATCTCTATAGATCTTGATGCCCAATATATAGGCAGCATCACCGAGGTCTTTCATTCAAAAATTCTTATTCAAGTATCCTTTTATGTTATCCAGAAATCCTATATCATTTCCAATCAACAATATGTCATCCACATATAATATTAGAAACGCTACAGAGCTCCCACTCAGTTTCTTGTAAATACAGGCTTCACCATAAGTCTATATAGAACCATATGTTTTGATCACATCATCAAAGTGTATATTCCAACTCCGTCGTGGACTTAACACGGCAGATGCCCTAGAGAAAGGACTTAGGTGTGGAGCCATCGCAACTAGGTTAGCCTGAAGGGGTTAATCGGGATAAAGGACACTGAGAGTTTATACTGGTTCAGCCCCTCGCAAGGAGGTAAAGGCTTACTCCAGTTTGGGGTTGTATTGCTTGGGTATGATTACCAGGGACCGAATACGCTTGACCTAGTTCTCGATCTCTTCTTTCTTGCCCTAACCCGCCGCCGGGTCACCCCTTTATACACATTGGTTGATGCCAGGTGGCTTACGGAGTCCCGGCCGGCTCATATACAACGTGTCTAGCTCGGTGACTAACTAAGCTTGCCTTACAATATACAAGTTACACATATGGCGGTCCATCCATTTGGGCCTCAAGTCGCCTCTCGGTCTTGGGCCGTCAATAGGCTTGCTTCATGACCCGCCACCTTCATCTCTAAGTCGCCAGTGGTATGACCCGCCCCTCCTAGGCGGGTCATACCCAGTAGTTATATCCCCAACATTAGGCCCCAGGTTGATTTGAACTTGTTCACATCAATCTTCAATGCTTGACTTAGCAGAATCTTGCATCGTCAATTTTCATGAACTTGCTATAACCCGCCATGATGTCAGCTTACAGAATCTCGTTAACCCGCCATGACGTCAACTTGTATTAACTTCACACAAAGCCAAGTACATCTCAACAGATCTTTATCTTTAATGGACTTTCCGAAATTCGAGGCGCCCGTTGAGCCACATAATCACTTTTTGGCCTCCTCGATTCCCGTGCATGTCTGTTATCCATCTCCTTATAAATAGGGACAAGGGTCCTCTTCATTTCCCCACTGCCTCCTGGTGTTTGTATTCTTCCTCTCAACACTCCTGCACACCTGAGCTCCGCCGCCGTCGGCCTCTGTCCACTGCATCAACTCTGGCCGCTGCATTACCCAAAATGGACCAGAACTCTGCAGTGCATCTCCGCTGTCCATCGCCGTTAGTAAGTTCAACTTTATCCCAGAACAGATCTACACTTAGGGTTTTCACTTGTTCGTCGGTGTTCTTCGTTGTTCTTCGTTTTGTCCTCTAGATCGAGTAGCTTTTTGATCTGAACATGGGATAGAACTTGTAAGGCAGCAATTTAACACTCGTTTTTAACATCAGAATACCTCCCCTTTATAGAAGATTTCATCGGATCACACGAACTTTTCCGCTGCCGCCACCTTACGTTTAGATTTTACTTCATTTTCTGAACTGCTGCAGATCCAAAATTACAACACCAACCAGTGAATCCTGTTTTCTCCAGTACTTAGTAAAATTCAACTCTGCCCCAGATCCATAGCCATTAGCCCTTCACGGCGGTTTAAACAATAATTTGTAACCCGCCGGGTGCCTGCCGGTTTAACTCCAAACTACTTTTTAGCCAACTCTATGTTGATATAACCCTGTTATACCTTACTAGTTTAATCACGTTGTAAATCGTCTTTTTAGGCTGTGCACCCCAATCATTACTAAGACAGTTACGTCATGCGACTAGGTCCATTCTATCGTCACAGAAGAAATGCTTCAGGAATATGTCAAAATCGGCTTCTTGCCAGCAAAAAATGTCATTCACTGGCGTGTTCCAAACCCAGATGTAGTCAGACCTCAGCCTCTGGATAATGAGATTATTGTCTTTACTGATCACATGAACCGGGGTTTCTCACTGCCCCCGGGTCAAAGTTCTTTCGTGATGTTCTGCATTTCTTTCAACTTCATCCTCAAGACATCGGACCCAATTCTGTCTGAAACATCTGCAATTTCCAAGTCTTATGTGAAGTGTATCTTCAAGAGGAACCCAATGTCGAAGTATTCAGAGAATATTTTTAATTGAACCTTCAGAATGAGTTCACTGATGGACCCAGCTTAGAACTTGGGGGAGTGCCAATTCAGCGATGAAGAGACGCCGTTTTTCCTTTTGTTGTGCTTCCAAGTCATCCAAAGGACTGGAATCAAACTTGGTTCTATTGCCAAGACACATCCCCAGCTGAAGAAAATCCCTTACCGAGTTATCGTAACCGCCGGCTCAGCCCAAAGCACCCTCTTCCAAACCGGCTTACCACTACTGAATGAACCAAGTATATGCCTACCTTTTCAAAGGTTAGAGCGTTGCTGGCAAATGGACTGACTGGTGTCGACCTAGTCCGTTGCTGGGTGGCTTGGTGGATTATACCTTTGAGTCGCCGTCCTGGTTTAATGTGCACATATACTGGTGATGCCAAAGATCCATTGCGCCACTGCCAAGCACGTTTATCTGATAAAGTGATCAATGACATGACCAAAACCCTTCTAGGGGAAAGCTTGGAAAGCTGCAGCAAAGTGGGGCTAAACCCCTTTTGCAAACTTAACCCGCCACCTAATGTAAGTTCTCCAATCCACTTATTTTGCCTCACTGTTTATATGCTCTGCATATCTCTTAACTTCATGTGACTTATACATGCTACATCCGCCTTCTGGAACAAGAAGTATGATGAGAAAGCAGCCAAGAAAGCCAGGGCTAAGACTAAAGCCCTTAAGAAGAATAAGAAGAATCAACCGCCTCAGAACTTTTTAACTTGGATGACGATGATGAGTCGGAGGTAGACCTTGATTCCCTTGGCTCTTTTTTTAATTATCTTATTGACACTGATTGCTATCAGGACGATGCGGAAACTAGCCAGGCAGGTGATGAAGAGGTAACTATTATTTCCTCCGACTCAGAACCTTTCCCAAGACAGAAAATTCGACAGATAACCCGGAAAGTAACGTTTTCTCACCCCTTAGCTTACTTGGATCCCAACTTTATTTGGAAGCAACAATAGCATGAGAACCGGCGCAGAACTCGGACTAGTCGAGGCGGAGAGCTATCCTCCGGGTTACCCAATACACAAGCCCCACGCAAGCGCCAGAAAGAGGTGCCTCAAAATTCAAACTCCTTCTATCCAAAGGCGGGTCTTATTCGCCTATGTAACATCCCAATTTTCAATTTGAATGTTAATCATTAGGTCATCATATGCATCCATGATTTTTGCATTTTGAATTTCGTTTTATTTGGACATTTTGATCCTAGAGACTTTAAGCAACTCAAGGACCATTTGAGAGAGTTGGAGGTTTTCATGAAATTCAATTTTTTAATTTTCAAAAATTGGTAAATTGGATCAAGGTGATTTTATTTGAAATTATTTTTCCAATTATTTCAAAATAAATAAAATAATGAGAGAAGATAATATGACTTCTTCAAAACAGAGGAAATAATGGAAATTTAATTTTGAATAAAAAATATATTTTCTATTTGAATTTCATTTGAGATTTTATTCGGTTAAATTAGGGAAAAATTGCATTTTAGCCCAGAAAATGTTCACGTCGTCCCAAATATTAGGAGAGGACCATGAAAATTATTTTTGGGATTTCAGGATTTTTATTTATTTTTATTTTGGATTTTTCTCTATGGCGAAATTATTAAAAAAAACTCCTCGGACCGACTAGGCCGAAGCCCAGCCGGCCGAGGCCATCGCCACCGCCTTCCCGAGCCACGGGAGACCGGCTCTCGCATGCCGCCGGCGTCCGACCGGACTCAAACTCGGCCTCCGCCTCGCGCCCTGTCGGTGTGGAACGACACCTATGGGATCACAAGAATCCCTACTACGGTTGTCGGGGCGCGGTGTTGCGAGAAGAGCAGGATTAGTAACCAGCACTAGGATCGTTTACCCAGGTTCGGGCCGCGAGGATGCGTAAAACCCTAGTCCTACTTTGGTGGGTGTATTTCAGAGAGTTCTTGAGCTCTCGAACTAGCTGTGGTGAGTGTGTGGTTCAAAAGAGCCGAATCCTTCTCCAGTATGCCATGGGCCTCCTTTTATAGTCGAAAGGGGCTGCCACAGTGGCACACAGGAGGTGGAAAGGCGCACAGTGCTATGAGCTTATCGCTCGTATTACAGGACAAGACGCATTTAATGCGTAGCTTAGGTGTCCCCTTGCTTTATCGGGGACGGGGGCGAGGCCCGTCCCGTCCGGCGCAACTCCTTCTTGCTTCGACACGCGCCCTGGCTAGCGACGCATGCGGCGCCACGTAGGCAGACAGGCAGCTGAGGTGGCACGGTGGTGGAGCCTCCACGAAGATCTGCATGCCGCCACGCAGGCGTTTGATGAGTTGTCCTGGGAGCTGCATGTTGCCACGCAGGTGCCCGCCCAGCTGGTTGGGCTGGCAGCCGCATGTGAATGGTGGTGGAGACTTGGTTGGTGCGGGCCTGGTAGTGGCCCTGCTGGCGTTCTTGGTGAGGGCCTTGCCGGGTGGCCCGGCAAGGGTCTTGCCGTGGCGCGCTGTCGTCCCCGGCAAGGACCTTGCCGGGGGTCTGGTGGCCTTCCTTGGCAAGGATCCTGCCGAGGATCATCGTCTTCTAATCCCCATCTGATCTTGAGTGTTCCTTGTCTTCACAAAGATCTGCATGCCACCATGGAGGTGCCTCCCGAGCCCTGGCCCACCGTGATGTGGGGCGACCTGCCCCGGCAAGGGTCTTGCCAGGGCTGCTGAGGCTACCCCGGCAAGGGTCTTGCCGGGGGAACCCGCTTCGTCCCTCTGCTCTTCGTGGTCTTAGCCTTGGCGTTGCTCTGGTTATCTTGGGCTTCGGTCTTACCTTGGCTCACCTCCCCTATTCTGCTTGGTGTGGCCGTGGGCGCGGCTCCGACTGCCCGTGCATAGGTAAAGGGGTACAAGAGTGCGGCCCTCCTTTTGTACACCGACACGCCCCCTTCCCCAAGCCGGCCTCACCCCCCTCTATAAATACCGCCGCCGCCGCCCCTCTCCTCCTCAAGCCACCCCGCCGCCCAAGCCGCAGCCGCCGCCACCGCCGCTTGTGCCGCGCCGCACCACCGCCCCGCTACCGCGCCGCCTTGCCAGAGCACCGCCGCCGCCGTCGGTGTTTTTCCCCCAAACTGGTATAAAACCGTAAAACCCGCCCCTGTTTTTTCGGTTTTGCGTATTAGATCAGTTTATTTTGTTGGTTTTGTTAAATAGCAAACGTTTACCCGATTCGTTCTGTTAACGAATGAATTCGTTCGTCAGATTTTTCTTTTTAGTTTAGTTTTCGGACAGGGACCTATCCGCGAATAGTTTTCTTACAAATTAGTCCCTGATCTTCCAACCCTCACTACTCTTTGCTCGTTTGTCCAAATCCAGTGAAACCAATGCCAAAATCTTCGTCTTGTTCCCCTCTGTCCAGATAAACAACTTGAAAATGATTTTAAAAATTTAAAATTTGGTTTCAAGCAGATTTGAATTTGAACTTCGTTTGATCGTAGTTTGTGTTTTGTAACTCCGATTCGATTAATTCTTTTTGCAAATCGAAGCTCTTCACTTGAACTTTCTGTTTAGATCTTTTCTTTTGGTTTTAGCTTTGCATCTTATGCTTGAGTGCTTATGTATGCTATTGTTTGTTCACGATAGAGTTTCCGGAGTGCGAGGCTTGCTACTACGAATCTCTAGGGTTTTCCGATCGTCAGCAAGGCAAGTAACACTTTGATCATATCCCTTTCATACCCAGTTTTTATGCATGAGTAGGATGTGATAACATGTGGGGTTGGGACATAGTTGATGAGGTAGGAACCTATTGTCTTTTATATAACCCTGTGTTTATCGGTTATGCTTATACTACTTTGTTATGCTCGTAGACGTGGATTCGTATGTGAGATCCATGAAAGATGTTAGAGTTATACTAAACTAAGGGAAACTTAAGGTGGCTACTTTAACACACATCTGGGTGGCTTGCTTGTGGGCACCTGGGGTTATACCAGTGTTGTCGTAGGAGATCCCGGGGTACCCGTCAGATCATCCTATGGAATGCCACCCAGGCTCAAAGGGATCATAAGATTATTCATGCTAGAAACTTTCGTGTGCAGCCACAAGCCATTATGGGCTCTGACATAGTTGAGTAAGTTGTGGGAAACCTTTCCATGATGGGCTAGCAGATGTAGGGGATTGTAGGTGTACCGGCCTATCTATCGGTTAAGGGGACCTCTTCGGAAAGACTGTGTCTCGGTCATCCGTTTCTCAAACATCATGCAGTGCGAGAAATACAAAGGAGGAGATCAAGTCTTATGGGGAAAAGTGTGCAAACCTCTGCAGAGTGTATACACTAATCATGGTTAGCCGTGTCCCCGGTTATGGACATCTTGAGTATCTGGTACTTGAATTATTGGTTTGATCTCAACACTTTACTTAATAAATTTTGTTGGGTTGTTAATATTATTTTGGGATTGAGTTGGGGGTACCTTCTCAATATTGTCAACAAAGTTTGTAGTTAAATAAAATACATTCCTTTGTTGTAGGGAAAAATTACCTTTATGCAAATGATAAACCATAGAGCCTCCACCAGCCAAATATGCATGTAGTGATAGCTGTTATTTTGTTCATTGCTCTATAGTGTTATTTTGCCAGCATATTCCATGTGTTGACCTGCATGGCTGCAACGTATCATGTTGCAGAGTTTTCATACGAAGAGTAAGGTGCGATAGGTCATTGTCATGCACTCAGTTTTGCCGTGGAGTTGGATGGACTCATTTATCTTCAATGCTTCCGCAATTATCTTATTTAGATGGCCTTCACCCATATTATTGTATTAAGTACTCTTTATGAGACACACAATGTAATAAGTGTGTGATTGAACTCTGTAATAAATCCTCGAGTAATGTGTGTGTGTCAGCAATACCGATCCAGGGATGACACTTAAGCACAGAGACTACGGTCCATTGGGATCGGGTCGCTACAAGATGGTATCAGAGCACACGCTGATTGTAGGACGCGGCCACTAGGAAAAGCCATAGGATACTCTTCTCTACTCATTTCTAACTCTTCTCCATTTCTACTCTATATATGGCGGACCCAAGGAACAAGTTCACACAACCGGATGACGACACCCCTTTCGGACGACACTTGAAGGAGGTCACTAGGTACCTGAACATCGGCATACCAAGCTTCACCAGAACTTTCACTGCAACCTTGCCAGAAGAGGAGCGCTGGACGATTCAAGTTCGTATTCCAGGAAGGACTTTCACACCAGTTACTGAACCCATCGAGTTTTCCTTTGATGCAACAACATGGAGTCTAGGAAAGAGTATGGCCGCCCACATCTCCATTGGACGCATAGGCGAACTATACAACAAGGATCTTAAGGATACCATCTACCAGATATGAGTACACCGAGATGAGCAATGGGAGATAATTTGCACCAGGAAGGATAGATCCATTGCATCCTACATACAGGAGTTGAATCGGCACATTCGTCATCAGGAGAACCAGGTGTGCACCAACATGATAGACACGAAGAAGGTAATGACCCGGAACATGGAGTTAGAAGAGGAACTCAAGTCTACACGCGATGGATATGAAGAAGAAATTGCTGTACTGCTGTAGAAGAATGAAGACCTGAAGAAGAAGCTAGGAATATTCATGGGTGATCCCGAACCTGAAGAGGACATCCGTTCTGAAGACTACATCATAATAGACGACACAGACTCGACCCCAACAGTGATGATGATTATGAAGATGAAGTTGGAGCAGATATCATGGAGTCTTCCACCGATCAAAATTTCTAGTTGACCACCATAATACCATTAGAAGTACTTCCATGTATATAGTAATAGTCCATGAGATTTTTGTAATGGTAGTTTAGATCGATTGTATGAATCTTGTTTGAATTGAGTGGTGTGAAAAGAATGTGTTTGTCTCATGTGCATATGGGTAGTCAAATCTCTCTTTAGACCTCACTCTATTCTGTTCTCACCCCTCTATACCTATCAGATGCCTCCGAGATGTGACCCTGGATTCATTTTCCTGCCGGAGCTCACTTAGTTGATCCAATAGTAGAATGCCTTGATGAAGTTGCTAGTCCAGAACCAAGGCGAAAACAACAACAACAACAACAACAATACACCGCCGCCACCTCCAATCGACCACTTAGCCTGCTTTCTAAGGTTGAATCCGCCGGTGTTCTCTAGTAGCACCGAGCCGATTGTTGCTGATGACTGGCTCCGCAAGATTGGAAGGGAGCTGACAACCGCAGGTTGCACAGATGCTGAGAAGGTGCGCTTGGCCGCACATCAACTGGATGGACCCGCAACATCATGGTGGGAGAACTACACTGCCACTTTCCCCATGGCCAATGTCACTTGGGATCAGTTTCAGCAAGCATTCCGCACTGCACATGTCTCAGCTGGAGCTATGAGCATGAAGAAGTGTGGGTTTTGCAACTTATGCCAGGGAAACCGTACTGTGGTGCAGTACGTGGATGAGTTCAGCAAGTTAGCTCGCTATGCCCGAGATGATGTGGCCACAGATGCCGCGAAGTAGGAGAAGTTTATGGAGGGGCTGAATGACGAGCTGAGTATGCAGTTGGTGGTGGCAACATTCACCAACTACCGGGAGCTGGTAGACATGGCTCTTATGATTGAAGGCAAGCAGCAGCAGATAGAGAACCGCAAACGAAAGTATGGATAGGGAAAGTACAACTCGGGAGCTCAGCAGAAACCTCGTTTTACCCCGAACTCGGGAGGACATACCCATCATAACCATGGAGGCCATTCCCACAATGGAGGATGTTCGCATAACCAAAGTGGCCCTAAGAATGGAAATGGGAATAGAGGAAACAACAGTCAAAGTCATTCCAACCCAGCAACACTCGCCAAGAAGGATTTGAGCCATGTTACCTGTTTCAAGTGCGGGAAGACTGGACACTACACCAATGATTATTTTGAGTTAAAGAATGGTAACGGTAATGGAAGCTCTGGAAAGAAGCCCAAACCTTTCACCAGCGGGCAGGTGAACCACGTCAACATGGAGGAAGTTGAAGAGCAGCCCGATGCAGTTATTGGTAAGTTTTTGATTAAGTCATTTACAGCTATTGTCCTTTTTGACACTGGTGCATCGCATTCATACATGTCAAGGGGATTTGTGGATAAGTTTAAGTTCCCCACCATAGCCCTTAAGACACCTATGTTAGTAAGCTCACCTGGAGCGGAGTATATGGCTAGCAGAGGATGTTTTCAGTTACCATTGACCATAGGTAGGCATGTTTTCCCCTCAGACCTAATTATTTTGGAGTCACAAGGATTGGATGTGATACTAGGCATGGATTGGCTATCGATGTATGGGGGAAATATCGATTGCGCGAGTAAGTCAATTCTTCTCACCACCCCAGAAGGAAAAAGGATCAAGTATGTGTCTAGGCATGCGCCAAGCAGGACCCAAGTAAATTCACTCTCAGGAGTTGTTCAGGAGGAAGTACCAGTTGTGAAGGATTATCCTGATGTATTTCTAGAGGAATTACCACGCATGCCACCAGATCGAGATATAGAATTTTTTATAGAGCTGTTACCAGGCACGAGACGAATATCGAAGATACCGTATCGGATGCCCGCAATTGATCTGGGGGAAATTAAGAAGCAGATTAAGGAGTTATTGGATAAGGTTATATTCGACCAAGTTCATCCCCGTGGGGAGCCCCAGTGCTCTTAGTTGAGAAGAGGGATGGATCTTTGAGAAAGGTTGTTGATTATCGTGCACTGAATGAGGTGATGATCAAGAACAAATACCCACTACCGATGATCAATGATTTGTTTGACCAGCTGCAGGGAGCTAAAGTATTCTGCAAGATCTATCTTCGATCAGGATACCACCAGTTGAAGATCCGAGAACAGGATATACCTAAGACAGCTTTTACCACAAGGTACGGGCTATATGAGTACACCGTCATGTCTTTTGGATTGATTAACGCCCCTGCCTACTTTATGAGTATGTGGAATAAGGTGTTCATGGAGTTCTTGGATAAGTTTGTTGTGGTGTTCATTGATGATATATTGGTATACTCGAAGAATGAAGAAGGACACAAGGAACATTTGCGCTTGGTTCTCGAGAAGCTCAGGGAACATCAGCTATAGGCCAAGTTCAGCAAATGTGAGTTTTGGTTGAAGGAAGTTGGATTTCTCGGACATGTTATATCAGGAGAAGGTATAGCAGTAGACCCTACTAAGGTTCAGTCTGTCACAGAGTGGTTGGCACCCACCTCAGTTGGAGAGATACGCAATTTTCTTGGATTCGCAGGATATTACCGGAGATTCATTTAGAATTTTTCCAAGATTGCGAAGCCCTTGACGGAGTATTGGAGAAGGACACCAAGTTCAAATGGATCAAAGAATGTGAGGCAAGTTTTCAGGAGTTGAAGAAACGTTTAGTTACAGCCCCAGTGCTAATTCTTCTGGATATATGTAAGGATTTCCAAGTATATTGCGATGCTTCTCGCCAGGGACTTGGAGGCGTAATTATGCAAGACGGAAGAGTTGTTTCATATGCCTCACGTCAGCTTCGACCTCATGAGTTGAATTATGCCACACATGATTTGGAGTTAGCAGCCGTAGTGCATGTGCTCAAAACCTGGAGACATTTTCTTATTGGAAACTGTTGTGATGTATACACGGATCATAAGAGTTTGAAGTATATCTTGACGCAGAAGGAGTTCAATCTCAGGCAAAGGAGATGGTTGGAGCTCATAAAGGATTATGATATGAATCTGCATTATCATCCAGGAAAGGCCAATGTTGTAGCAGACGCCTTGTGCCGCAAGAGTTATGTTAACACTCTCGTGACCGGTGGATTACCGCAAGAGTTAGCCGACGATCTCACAGAACTTCACTTGGAGATAGTTTCAAGAGGTTTTGTTGCAGCATTGGAAGTTCAGTCCATGTTGTTGGGAAAGATTCGAGAAGCCCAGAAGACTGATAAGGAGAATGCGGAGATAAAGGAAAAGATGAGTAAAGGAAAAGCCAAAGGTTTTCGTGAGGATGAGCACGAAACTTTATGGTTTGAGGATCGTATTTATGTGCCCAATGACCCAGAGATCAGGAAGTTAATACATCAGGAAGCTCTTGACTCGCCATACTCAATTCACCCAGGAAACACCAAGATGTATTTGGACTTGAAGGAACGCTTTTGGTGGACAGGTATGAAGAAGGATATTGCCGAGTATGTAGTCGTATTTGACGTATGTCAGAGAGTTAAGGCAGAGCATCAGAAACCAGCCGGATTACTTCAGCATATGTCGATACCCGAATGGAAGTGGGATAAGCTTGGCATGGATTTCATCACCGGATTACCCAAGACATGATCAGGTTATGATTCCATCTGGGTAGTAGTTGATCGCTTGACCAAAGTGGCTCACTTTATCCCCGTGAAAACCACTTATATGAGCGTGAAGTTGGCCAAGATATATATGACCAGGATCGTATGTCTGCATGGAGTTCCGAGGACCATAGTATCAGATAGAGGAACACAATTTACCTTGAAGTTTTGAATCAATTACACCAGACTTTGGGTACCAGGCTAGAGTTTAGTACAGCCATTCATCCGCGGACAGATGGACAGACCAAGAGAGTCAACCAGATTCTGGAGGACATGTTGAGAGCTTGTGCGCAGAGTTCTCATATAACAACAGTTACCAGGCTAGTTCGAAGATGGCCCCTTTCGAAGCTTTGTATGGGGATGAAGTTGGAGACCGACAATTGTTTGGACCGGATTTAATCAGAGAGTCTGAAGAGAAGGTTAAGTTGATTCGTGATAGACTGAAGGTAGCTTAATCCAGGCAGAAAAGTTATGCTGACACTAAACGCAAGGAGGTAGCCTATGAAGTAGGAGACAGAGCATATCTCCATGTCTCCCCACTTTGAGGAGTTAAACGATTTGGAGTCAAAGGAAAGTTAGCCCCAAGATTTGTAGGACCTTATAGAGTTTTGGAACGTATGGTAGAAGTGGCCTACAAGTTGGAGTTACCCGAAGGATTGTTAGGAGTTCATGATGTGTTTCACGTTTCCCAGTTGAAGAAATGCCATGCAGAGATGGCCGATATTCCTTTGAGGGATACAGTGCCCCTGGAGGCAATTCAGTTGGAGAGTGACCTAACCTACGAGGAGAAACCCGTCAAGATTCTTGAGTTTGCCACTCGAGTTACACGTAGCAAGGTCATCAAGTTGTGCAAAGTTATGTGGATCCACCATACCGAGGAAGAAGCCACCTGGGAGCGAGAAGAAGACCTACGGAAAGACCACCCACACCTATTTGCTAGCCAACCCGAATCTCGAGGGCGAGATTCGTCTTAAGGGGGGTAGGTTTGTAACATCCCAATTTTCAATTTGGATGTTAATCATTAGGTCATCATATGCATCCATGATTTTTGCATTTTGAATTTGGTTTTATTTGGACATTTTGATCCTAGAGACCTTAAGCAACTCAAGGACCATTTGAGAGAGTTGGAGGTTTTCATAAAATTCAATTTTTGAATTTTAGAAAATTGGTAAATTGGATCAAGGTGATTTTATTTGAAATTATTTTTCCAATTATTTCAAAATAAATAAAATAATGAGAGAAGATAATATGACTTCTTCAAAAGAGAGGAAATAATGGAAATTTAATTTTGAATAAAAAATATATTTTATATTTGAATTTCATTTGAGATTTTATTCAGTTAAATTATGGAAAAATTGCATTTAAAAAATGCATTTTAGGCCAGAAAATGTTCACGTGGTCCCAAATATTAGGAGGGGACAGTGAAAATTATTTTTGGGATTTTAGGATTTCTATTTATTTTTATTTTGGATCTTTCTCTACGGTGAAATTATTAAAAAAAACTCTTCGGACCGACTTGGCCGAAGCCCAGTAGGCCCAGGCCATCGCCACCGCCTTCCCGAGCCGCGGGAGACCGGCTCCCGCACACCGCTGTAGTCCGGCCAGACTCCCACTCTGCCTCCACCTCACGCCCCCTTCCCCAAGCCGGCCTCTCCCCCCCCTTTAAATAACGCCGGCGCCGCCCCTCTCCTCTCAAGCCACCCCGCCGCCCAAGCCGCAGCCGCCGCCGCCGCTTGCGCCGCGCCGCACCACCGTGCCGCACCACCACAGCGCTGCCCCGCTGCTGCGCCGCCTCGCCGGAGCACCGCCGCCGCCGGTCATTTTCCCCCGAACCGGAATAAAACCGTAAAACCCGCCCGTTTTTTTGGTTTTGCGTATTAGATCGGTTTATTTTGTTGGTTTTGTTAAATAGTGAACGTTCATCCGATTCATTCTGTTAACTAACGAATTCGTTCGTTAGTCTCTGTTAGCGAACGTTCGTTTGTAAGATTTTCTTTTTAGTTTAATTTTCGGCTAGGGACCTATCCACGAATAGTTTTATTATAGATTAGTCCTTGATCTTCAAACCCTCACTACCCTTTGCTCCTTTATTCAAATCCAGTGAAACCAACACCAAAATCTTCGTCTTGTTCCCCTCTATCCAGATAAACAACTTGAACATGATTTTGAAAATTTAAAATTTGGTTTCAGGTAGATTTGAATTTGAACTTCATTTGATCGTAGTTTGTGTTTCATAACTCCGATTCGATTGATTCTTTTTGAAAATCGAACCTCTTCACTTGAACTTTCTGTTTAGATCTTTTCTTTTGGTTTTACCTTTGCATCTTATGCTTGAGTGCTTATGTATGCTATTGTTTGTTCACAACAGAGTTTCCGGAGTGCGAGGCTTGCTACTACGAATCTTTAGGGTTTTCCGATCGTCAGCAAGGCAAGTAACACTTTGATCATATCCCTTTAATACCCAGTTTTTATGCATTAGTTTCAACCCTCAAACATTGCATGAGTAGGATTTGATAACATGTGGGGTTGGGATGTAGTTGTTGAGGTAGGAACCTATTGTCTTTTATCAAACCTTGGGTTTATCCGTTATGCTTATACTACTTTGCTATGCTCGTAGACGTGCATTGGTATGTGAGATTCATGAAAGATGTGAGAGTTATACTAAACTAAGGGAAACTTAAGGTGGCTACTTTAACACGCATCTGGGTGGATTGGTTGTGGGCACCTGGGGTTATACCAGTGTTGTCCTAGGAGATCCCAGGGTACCCATGAGCTCATCCTATGGAACGCCACCCAGGCTCAAAGGGATCATAAGATTATTCATGCTAGAAACTTTCGTGTGCAGCCACCAGCCATTATGGGCTCTGGCATAGTTGAGTAAGTTGTGGGAAACCTTTCCATGATGGGCTAGCAGATGTAGGGGATTGTAGGTGTACTGGCCTATCTATCGGTTAAGGGGACCTCTTCGGAAAGACTTTGTCTCGGTCATCCGTTTCTCAAACATCATGTAGTGCGAGAAATACAACGGAGGAGATCGAGTCTTGTGGGGAAAAGTGCGCAAACCTCTGTAGAGTGTATAAACTAGTCATGGTTAGCCGTGTCCCCAGTTATGGACATCTTGAGTATCTGGTACTTGAATTATTGGTTTGATCTCATCACTTTACTTAATAAATTTTGTTGGGTTGTCAATACTATTTTTGGATTGAGTTGGGGGTACCTTCTCAATATTGTCAACAAAGTTTGTAGTTAAATAAAATACATTCCTTTGTTGTAGGGAAAAATTAGCTATATGCAAATGATAAACCATAGAGCCTCCACCGGCCAAATATGCATGTAGTGATAGCTGTTATTTTGTTCATTGCTCTATAGTGTTATTTTTCCATCATATTCCATGTGCTGACCTACACGGCTGCAACGTATCATGTTGCAGAGTTTTCAGACAAAGAGTAAGGTGCGATAGGTCGTTGTCATGCACTCAGTTTTGCTGTGGAGTTGGATGGACTCATTTATCTTCGATGCTTCCGCAGTTATCTTATTTAGATGGCCTTCAACCATATTATTGTAATAAGTAATCTTTATGAGACACACGGTGCAATAAGTGCGTGATTGAACTTTGTGTGTCAGCAATACCGATCCAGGGATGACACTTAAGCACAAAGACTACGGTCCATTGGGATTGGGTCGCTATAGCCAACAACCTAATCTTTCCGATTCGAATTATCAGGGGACTTCTCATTCTTCTCTAGCGACTCATCTCAGACCCAACTGCCGGCTTTCGAAACTGCCCCTGGGTAATGACTGTCTATGCTATTTTCACATTTCTATACATATATTGACCTCTTCAATCCGTACTTGCAGTGGAATAGCAAAGCCTAGCAAGAAGGCGAAAACAAACAAACCGGTCGAAGACCCAAAGACTCATGAACTGGAAAAGCAAGCATCAGTATCTGAAGCCTCCGTGCAACACCCGGAGGATCTTGCTGACGATCCGCCACCAGAAAACCCTGGCGCCTCCACCGATCATGTGATTATTGACCCTTTGGGTGCTAAACCACCAAGCCCAATCAAGCCTTCAGAACCAAATACTAAAGATGTTCTGATTACCGGCACTGGCTTCCAACAACCGGGGAATCCCACTGTCCTGGCAAAACACTCTGCCAAAGAAGAATTGATTGAGAAACGCAAGGTCAAGTTTGACATGGCCAATTATTCTCAACTGAGCATCAGTGAAGTACTCTTCGGCTACCCGAGCCAAGTGCACACTAGCCGTGATCTTGAGATTGATATGGTCAAACAAATGCATCGGAAATATGAGGTACAAACTTTTGATTCCTCTGTTTAAGATATATTCCTTTAGCCCCCAATTCTTAGTCATAGGACAGATTGTATTGACTATGGCAAAGACTTCAACCATTATATCATAGAAAAAACTTTTAAGTCATAGCCACCATGAGCGGCTTATCTTGAAAAAAGATGAGCCGGATCAGTTAAATCATTTGCAAATAAAATCTCACCGTATAGCCCTCACAGGTCGGGTTATCTTTGATAAAAGATGAACCGGATTTGTCTATCACTACTTCATAAAAGAAACTTTCTGCACCCATTAGCCCCCAAGTGCAAAGATGAACCGGACTTTTTCTGAATCGATATTATGACATAACTGTTGATAATTATTTAACCTCTTACTTTACAGGAAGCCTCAACTCAATTTCAATCTCAATTGGCGGATTTAAAAAACTAACTTGACGCAAGTAGCTGAGACACGGAAAGCTGACTCCAAGTTCAAATTCAGCTTGGATGAAGCAGAAAAGCTTAAAACCGGGTTTAAAGGCGAGAACGTCGCCCGGGCTGAAGAAAATACTGCCCTGGTACAGGGAGCCGAAAATGCTGAAGCCTCTTTGCAAGAGGTCACCACAGAACTTACCAGCTTAAAACGTCATATCACACACATGACCCCCGCCATTTTTGGTAAGTAAGACTTAAATATTGTAATTAATTTCCACACTCCACTTTGTAAGCCGCCTGGTGACTTTAACCACATTATGTTATACAGGCCCCAGGAGTAGCAATCTTGGTCAAGAGATGCTGATAAAACTCAAGGCGGTTTAGACGCTGGTGGAGCAATTATATACCGGTGATCAACGCAAAATAGCCACCATCTCACCAACCAATCAAGCATCAACCCTTCTTAGTGATGTTTTAAGGAAACTTTTTGTCCTGCCTGCAAGAATTAAAGAAATCAAGCGGTCGGCTGCGAGAGCCGGTGCCCTTACGGCTTTAAGCAGGGTGAAGGCATGGCAGGTAGAATTAGACCCGGCCGAGCTAGGTACTGGCTTCCCAGTTTCAAAGAGGACGGGTCTCCCTTTGATAAGAAGGTTTTTTCTGCTTGTGTGGAAGAGATGCGTCCGCTGGCAAGTAAACTCGCCGAAGAAATAGACATGTCAAGATATCAGGCGGCTTATGAAGTAGACAATCAGAAAATGCCAAATGCCGGCTTATCAAATTGTGGATCTTATCCCACCAATCCATAAGCATACTTTTGCTCCTGAAATCGGTCCGTCTGAACTTATCGATGATGAAGCTGAATTTCAAGCCTTGACTGGCATCGATTGGTCATCACCTAACTTCCAGACAACGGAGGAAGAAGAACCAGCGCAGGATGACCCAGAAGCCTCAATACACCAGGACCAAGACAACTAATCCAAGGACTGGCTTATCATCCACCACCTGGGATACTTTGTGCCTCAAAACACTTATTCTTTTGGGTCGTCCGATGCCTTGTAATAGGCTAGTTGAAAACAATGATCAGCCATGCCATCGTGCATGTTGATTTGCATAATACTTTTGAACGACCGATCTGATGTTGAAGATCTAGTCTTTATGCTTTATAATATCATCCATTTATGCAGAGCATAGTTTACCCCAGGGCGGGTGACAATATATTTCCTGCAGATAAGCATATAACATGTGCCCTGGCAGTTTACTGTAGGGCGGGTGACTATGTCCCATATAAAATCCACTGGTGACTGTATACTCCATAACCAAGGCGGGTTTATCGAAACCGCTTATAATCATAACAAAATAAATATCATACCTGTCGTGGAATTGTCACCGCAGATGTCCTCGAGCTAGGACTTAGTCGTGGAGCCATTGCAACGAGGAAGCTTGAAGGGGTTAAGCGGGACAAGGAACACGAGGGTTTATACTGGTTCGGCCCCTTACGGTGAAGGTAAAAGCCTACGTCCAGTTGAGATGGTATTGATTAGGGTTACGATCACCAGGGAGCTAAACTTGCTATCCCGGCTCTCGATGAGATTGTTCTCGCCCCAAAACCGCTACCGGGTCGTCCCTTTATATAGGGAGGCTGACGCCCAGCAGCCCTCAGAGTCCCGGCCGGCTCATAAGAGTGTCCGGCTCGGACTCTCAACTATACTTGTCTTACACTACAAGTTCTACCATAACAATGATTACAACTACGGGCTTTAAGCCATATCCGGGTCTCAGCCCATCTCTGGCCCATCGTCTTCAAACTTGGCTCCGGGCTTCTGGCAACGACCGTACGAGTAACCCGGCCCCTCCTGGCGGGTGACTCTAAGGTCTATATCCTCAATATTAGGCCCCAGATTGATTTGAGCCGGCTCACGTCAATCTTCAACTCTTCTGACAGAAAAAATCTCCGGCTTACCATTCATGTGAAGGCCATAACCCGGAGTGACGTCATCCTCTGAGCTCTGGATAATCCGCCATGACATCATCCTCCATTAAGTCCGTTTTTTACTCCGCCAGATCCGCAACGGATCTTTGCTTTTACTGTCATTCCGAAAATCGAGGCGTCATGGGGGGGAGATAACCACGCCGTGGTCTCCTTGAATCTCGCGCTCACTTATGACCTTGCCTTATAAATAGGCCGACCCGACAGGCTCTTCTCACGCTCTCTTCTTCCTCCTCGCGCTGTCACTCCTCTGCCCGAGCTCTGCTACTGCCGCCGCCGTCGCGCCCCTGGTATTCATCAACTCGGCCGCTGCATCACCCTGACTCGGACCAGATAACCGGCGGCGACTTCCGCTCTTCTCCAACTCCGGTGAGTCTCTTCTGCCCTGTCAGATAGATCTACCGTAGGGTTCGTCTGTGTTCTTCGCGTTCATCGCCATTGCCACAAGCCTCGGTAGTTCTCGTAGTCACTGCACTTGTTTGATCTTTAGCCTTGTATAAAACTAGTGCGGTAGTTGTTTAGGCCTCATTTCAAGTGCCAGTAGATCTCTTTCCACTGTATAGATGATTCGTTCGAGCTCAAGAACATCCGCTCGTCTGTCTCTAGGTCTAGAAAATTTTCATTTCACCCGACCATTTTGATCCAAAAAAGTTACTGCAAGATGTGAAACCTGTTTTACCACACTTAGTAAAAACTGCAGCCATTGAATCTTGGCGGCTTACGATTCCGGGTTAAAGAAACCACACGCTGCCGAATCCTCCGACTTAAAGAAAACCATGCTTCGTAGAATCCTCCGACTTAAAGAAAACCACCATATTTGAGTATATACCAATAGTCCCCTTCATAAACCGCCACCACAGTTTGGAACTGTAAATCGCCGGTTTATAATTAACCCGGACACTTTTCCTTTTTGTTATAGACCACCAACTTTCACCATGCCTCCCAAGGCTCCCATCACTTGCAACTGGATGAGGTCCAACGTCACCAACGAGACCCTGGCCAATTTTGTTAAGTCCGGATATTTGCCTAAGAAGGAAACCATGTCCTACCGTGCCCCTGACCCGTCGGAAGAGAGACCACAGCCAAGGGACGGGGAGGTAGTGATCTTCGCAGATCATATGAGCCGGGGCTTCGCACCGCCCGGCTCAAAGTTTTTCAGGGACGTGCTCAACTTCTTTGACCTGCGGCCTCAAGATATAGGACCCAACTCCATGTCCAACATCTGCAATTTCCAAGTCTTTTGCGAAGTGTACCTTGGAGAAGAGCCTAGTCAGCTGCTCTTCCGAGAGCTGTTTTACTTAAACCGCCAAAATGAGTGCGCCAACGGGCCAAGTCTGGAGTTAGGTGGCATCTCCATCCAGCGGCGTAGGGACTGTCTTTTCCCTTACACAGAGCCGCCGAGCCACCCCTAGGACTGGAATATGACTTGGTTCTACTGCCAAGATACGTCCCCGGCTGACGAGAACCCGCTGCCCGGCTTTCGCCCAACACGTCTAGAGCCGACTCACCCGCTGTCGGACAAGCTGACTGCAGCGGAGCGCCAGCCTCTGCTTCCGACTATAAATAAAATCAAGGCCCTCCTGGGCAATGGCCTGAAGGGAATCGACCTGGTCCGGGTCTGGATCTCATGGCGGGTGATCCCATTGAGCCGCCGCCGCGGCTTAATGTGTGAGTACACCGGGCGAAAGGATGACCCTCAGAGGCACAGTCGCAATGATCTTCCAGAAGACGTTGCTGAGGAAGAGACCAAGGCTCTGTTAAACGAGAGTCTGGCAGACTGTGGAAGGACCGGGTTAGCCCCCTTCTGCAAGACCAACCCGGCCCCAGCGGTAAGCCACTGACTTTAATATTTTATCTCCTTCTGCATATAACCTGCATCTGAACCGTTTTGAAAATTCATCCTTGTATTTTTCAGGCTGATGATAAGTTCTGGCGGGTCAAATATGACCATGAGGCGGCCAAGAAAGCTAGGAAGGCGAAGAAAGCCGCCAAGAAAGCCACCCCTCGTAAAAAAGGAAGCAGACCTACTGCTTCGGAGCTGATGCAACTAAGCGACAGCTCCGAGTCAGAGGTAACCCCTAAGCCTTTAAACTCTTGCTGTACTTGTGGTTTGTTACTGTTCGCCTTATCAACACTTACTCATTGACAGGATGACACCGGCGCCAGTAACCCGGTGGTTGAAGAGGTAATGTCACTTTCCTCCGACTCGGAGCCCTTGCCACAGCTGAAAGTCTGAAGGGTAACCCGGAAAGTAAGCTTTTCACATCCTTTAGCTCATCAAGACCCTCAATTTCTTTTGAAGCGACAGGTTCACGAAAGCCGGCGTCACACCCGGACCAACAAGGACACCGATCTCTCCGCCGGGTTACCCGACGCAACAAGGAAGCGTCGCACTGAGGATTTTTCTCACTTGTACCCTTTTCATCCGTTCGCGGGTGTTATCCGTCAGCCACTCAACTCTTCTGACTCCAATTATCAGGAGACCTCCCCCTCTTCGGGTGACTCCATGCAGTCAAATCTGCCGGCCTTCAAGACTGCACCCGGGTAACAACAATCATCTTACAGTATCTTTGTCTGTACTTACTCTTTGTGTGCCTAACACTTCTGTCTTTTCAGTGCCCAGGCAAAGCTCACCAGAAGAGCGAAGAAAACCAGGTCAGCCGGAGTGCCGGACGTACCTGAACCGGAGGTGACAGCTCAAGAGCCGCCAGCTGCCTCCGCCCCCGAAGCCACCACTCCAATGGACACGGCACCTGAGGCCTCTGCCCCGACTACCAAGGCAACGACCGAAACTTTGGTTAACCCAGAGGCCTCCGGCTCAGCTCCACCAGCAGACGACCCGGACATGGTTATCACCCGGACCGAGTTCGTTGAGCCGGGGAGACCGACCGTGTTGGCCAAATGCTCCGCGAAGGGGGAGTTGCTGCAGCCCCACCGGGTGAACCTGGACCTCTCCGGCTACACCGACTTGAGCATTGGAGAGCTTGTCTCTGGCTACATCAGCCAAGTACACAAGAGCCGGGACGCCGAGGTCGCCATGGTCAACCAGATCCAACAAAAATCTGAGGTATCCTTCTGCTGTCTTCTTACTTACTGCATAGTTACCTTTGCCATGCTAGCCCCCAAGTCGACGACTTATGCTTGAATATGTTGTAGACTTAGGTTCCGGCTTACTCAACTGAGCCGGCAGTATGTAGATAGATACATTCAATATGCATTAGCCCCCAAGTGCCAAGTGTCTTTGCTTGGAAAACGCTTGGGACTTATATAATGACTGTTAATAACCCGGAAATATATGCAGGCTGTTGGCAAGAAACTAGAGGCGGACCTTGCGGATCTCAAGAGCCGGCTAAAGATGCAGGAGATGGAGACCCGGAAGGCAAACGCCAAGTTTGTATCCAGCATCGCCACTCAAGAAAAATTGAAGACCGAGTTTGATGCTGAGAGAAAAGCCTGGGTCGAAGAGAAGGCCGCACTGGTGACCCGGGCGGAACAGGCGGAGAAGGCTCTCACTGAGAAGACCGCCGAGCTCTCCGGCTTAAAGCGCCAGGTTTCCCAAATGGTGGCCGCTATCTTCGGTAAGTCGCCTCACCGGCTTTCATCAAGTTCGTATATGTCATGAGTCATCCTTGTCACCGGCTTATCTGATTCTGTTAAACAGGTCCCAGGAGTGCCAACCTCAACCAGAGCGTGGTCACCAAGTTAAAGGCCGTGTACACCCTGGTGGAACAGCTCTACACCGGGTCACAGCGTGCCTTAGCTGTGGTGGCCCTATCCAACGAGGTGCCAACTCATCTGGCCGAAGTCCTGCGCCGGCTCGCCGTTCTGCCTCAGCGGATCCAAGAGCTGCGACGGGCCTCCGCGAGAGCCGGCGCAATCGCCGCGCTGAGCCGGGCCAAGGCATTTCTGCCGGAACTAGACCCGGCAGACATCGCCCTGGGTTATCCAAGCCTGAAGGAAGACGGCTCAGCTTTCGACCAGAAGGACTTCGCAGCGTGCGTGAAAGTTGTACGCCCGGTGGCCACCCTCATCGGGAGTGACACAGATCTGACCAAGTACCAGCCGGGTTATGACGCGGAGAATCAGAGGATTCCGACCCCTCGCTATGAAGTCCTCAACCTGATCCCGCCGGCTCGTCAGCACACCTTCGCCCCGGAGATTGACCCGGCCGGGTTAATTGATGAAGAAGCCCAATTCGAAGCTCTCAGCGGCATCAACTGGAAGTCATCAACCTTCGAGGTCTTGGGATCAGCCGGAGGAGGAGTTAGGAATGAGCCGGGGACCTCAACTCAGCAAGCATCATAATTTGGCTGGCGGTTTATCAAACAATGTTCCACCTTTTAGACTTGAAGAGTTTTTGTAATAGAGTAGGTGCAACAGTCTATCTCTGCCATGCCAACGTGCACGTATTGAATGCCAAGGTCTTTTGAAGTTGTCTCCTTAATATTTCTCCGGGTCATAATCATCCTTTTGTTTTTCTCAACCTCAAAGAGGTACCTTTAAGTATTCTGCATAAAAAGGCAAATCACAAGTCTCAAGGCGGCTTACCGCCCGGAGAATCAGGTGTCTTGGATAGATAACCCGGAATATGAATCAAAAAGAGACTGGTCCTCAATTATCTGCTTGACATAGCCGTAATAACACTTAGCGGCCAATAAGCATACTTCCGGTTTAAATAACCCGGGTAACAAGGTTGGTATCCTAATTCCGCCTTATCTGTCATAATGATACCCATGGCGTTCAACGAACACTGTAAACCAAAGTTAAGCCGGTAAAGTGAGACCCGGCCGTACACACCTTGACATGATCAGAGTAAACTTGTAATAAAGCAGAGGAACTTTTAGGGGCTTCCAGTTCGAATACGACCAGAGACCCGGCCCAAAGGGGTTAAGCCAAGATTCGGATACGATCATATAGCCCCCAGTGGGTGTGGCGATGCCAATCGAGAGGGTACCGACAGCTATGTTCTCTTTGGTTCGAATACGACCCATGTTTGAACAGGAAGCCCCCAAGTGATTTTTAAAATTGTTTAACGACGCTGATTCGAATACGATCCTCGTCGGTTCTCAGAGGGGTTAAACTATGATTCAAATATGACCAAAGATAACCTCCCAATGAGCTCGGCTCTTTGCCAATCAAGTGGGTATCGACAGCTATGTTCTCTTTGGTTCGAATATGACCCATGTTTGAACAGGAAGCCCCCAGGTGACTTTACTGCTTACGGCCAGATTCGAATACGATCATAAGCCGAATCCTCCTTTAAGTCATCATGTAATCTTGTAATAAAAACAACACGTGCATATTTGGAGGAGAAAAAAGGACAGAGGTCCTGCTTTATTACTTATCATAATATATACATGGCTGAGACAAATATGTACACCACGAGAGCCGGTAGCTCAAGTGTAGTAAGGCCGAAGCTGAGCTATGTTCCACGGCCGACGGGTCTATTCCTCAGACTTACGTGAATCTTTGTGCTCCCGAATGTCAATGAGGTAATATGACCCGTTGTGCAAGTTCCTGCTGACCACAAAGGGCCCTTCCCAAGGTGGGGATAACTTGTGTGCATCTGTTTGATCCTGGATGAGCCGGAGCACGAGATCGCCTTCCTGAAAGACCCGGGATTTGACCCGGCGGCTATGATAACGGCGCAGGTCTTGTTGGTAAATCGCTGAACGGGCTGCCCCCACATCACGCTGTTCATCCAACAAGTCAAGAGCATCTTGGCGCGCCTGTTCATTATCCGTCTCAACATAAGCCGCCACGCGAGGTGAGTCGTGACGGATGTCGCTGGGGAGGACTGCTTCTGCTCCATAGACCATGAAGAAAGGCGTGAAGCCTCTAGACCTGTTAGGAGTAGTATTGATGCTCCATAAGACGGAGGGCAACTCCTCCACCCAACAACCCGGCGTCCGTTGCAAAGGGACCAAAAGCCGGGGCTTGATGCCCTTCAGAATCTCCTGGTTAACTCTCTCAGCTTGACCATTGGATTGGGGATGAGCCACTGAGGAAACATCAAGTCGGATATGCTCTCGTTGACAAAACTCTTCCATAGCGCCTTTGGATAGATTGGTGCCATTGTCAGTTATGATGCTGTGCGGAAAGCCGAAGCGAAAAATCACCTTTTTCATAAACTGAACTGCCGTGGCTGCATCGCACTTGCTAACGGGCTCCGCTTCTACCCACTTTGTGAACTTATCAACTGCCACCAAGAGGTGGGTCTTCTTGTCCTTGGACCTTTTAAAAGGCCCAACCATATCAAGCCCCCAGACCGCAAAGGGCCAAGTAATTGGGATCATCCTCAGCTCCTGAGCCGGCACGTGAGCCCGTCGTGAGAACCTTTGGCAACCATCACATTTACTGACCAAGTCCTCTACATCAGCATGAGCCGTCAACCAATAAAAACCATGACGGAAAGCCTTGGCCACAAGGGATTTTGAGCCGGCATCATGGCCACAATCCCCTTCATGGATCTCACGCAAGATCTCTTGACCTTCCTCAGGGGAGATACAACGCTGAAATGCCCCTGAAACACTGCGATGATGCAATTCGCCGTCGATAACGATCATCGACTTAGCCCGCCGGGTTATTTGCCTGGCCAAAGTTTCATCCTCAGGCAACTCTCCCCGGGTTATATAAGCCAGATATGGCATTGTCCAGTCTGGTATGACATGAAGAGCCGCCACTAGCCGTGCCTCTGGGTCAGGGACAGCCAAGTCTTCCTCTGTAGGCAACTTAACCGAAGGGTTATACAGGACGTCCAGGAAAGTGTTAGGCGGCACCGGCTTTCGCTGAGAGCCTAGCCGGCTTAGAGCATCAGCCGCCTCGTTCTTCCTGCGATCAATGTGCTCCACTTGGTAGCCCTGAAAGTGCCCAGCAATGGTGTCAACCGCGCGGCGATAAGCCGCCATGAGAGGATCCTTAGAATCCCACGTGCCTGATACTTGTTGAGCCACCAAGTCTGAGTCACCAAAGCACCTTACCCGGCTCAAGCTCATCTCCTTAGCCATCCGAAGACCATGGAGCAGGGCCTCGTACTCAGCTGCGTTGTTAGTGCAAGGAAACATCAACTGTAGCACATAATGGAACTTGTCACCTTTAGGGGACGCCAATACAACGCCAGCCCCCGAGCCCTCCAACTGCCTGGACCCATCGAAATGAATAGTCCAATACGTGTTATCCGGCTTTTGCTCGGGCACTTGTGACTCTGTACAATCATTGATGAAATCCACCAAGGCCTGAGACTTAACAGCAGTGCGTGGCACATATTTGAGACTGTGGGGTCCAAGTTCTATAGCCCACTTAGCAATTCTCCCTGTGGCCTCTCTGTTTTGAATGATATCACCAAGGGGAGCAGAACTGACCACAGTGATGGGATGGCCCTGAAAATAATGCTTAAGTTTCCGGCTCGCCATGAACACACCATATACCAGCTTCTGCCAATGCGGGTACCGCTGCTTGGACTCAATGAGCACTTCACTGACATAATAAACCGGCCGCTGAACCGGATGCTCCTTACCCTCCTCCTTGCGTTCCACCACAATAGCCACACTGACGGCTCGTGCGTTTGCCGCCACATATAGTAGCAAGGGCTCCTTATCAACCGGAGCAGCAAGGACTGGGGCCTCTGCCAGCTGCTTCTTTAAATCCTCAAAGGCGGCATTAGCTGCATCATTCCAGACAAAGGTATCCGTTTTCTTCATTAACTGATATAGAGGCATGGCCTTCTCACCCAAACAGCTTATAAACCGGCTTAAAGCAGCGATGCGACCCGCCAAGCGCTGAATGTCATTTATACATGCCGGCTTAGCCAGGGAGGTGATGGCCTTGATCTTCTCTGGGTTAGCCTCAATGCCTCTGTCAGAAACCAAGAAGCCGAAAAGTTTGCCTGCAGGAACACCAAAGACACACTTGGCCGGGTTAAGCATCATCTTATAAACCCGAAGATTATCAAAGGTTTCCCTTAAATCATCTACCAGGGTTTTCTCTTTGATGGATTTAACCACAATATCGTCCACATAAGCGTGAACATTGCGCCCAATCTGTTTATGAAGACAGTTCTGTACACAACGCTGGTAAGTCGCCTGTGCACACTTGAGTCCAAAGGGCATAGACACATAACAGAAGGCTCCAAAGGGAGTGATAAACGCCGTCTTCTCCTGGTCCTTAACTGCCATCTTGATCTGATCATAACCAGAATAAGCATCCAAGAAACTTAAACGTGCACAACCTGCTGTAGCATCAATGATTTGATCAATACGGGGGAGGGCAAAAGGATCAGCCGGACACGCCTTGTTCAAGTCCGTGTAGTCCACACACATCCGCCAGGTGCCGTTCTTCTTGAGTACAAGCACCGGGTTAGCCAACCACTCTGGGTGAAAAACTTCCATGATAAACCCGGCTGCCAAGAGCCGGGCTACTTCTTCACCAATAGCTTTCCGCCTCTCTTCATTAAACCGCCGAAGGAACTGTCTGACCGGCTTAAATTTAGGATCAACGTTGAGAGTATGCTCAGCGAGTTCTCTAGGTACACCTGGCATGTCAGAGGGTTTCCATGCGAAGATGTCCCTATTCTCACGGATGAACTCGATGAGCGCGCTTTCCTATTTTGGATCCAGATTGGTACTGATGCTAAACTGCTGAGATGAATCCCCTGGAACAAAATCAACAAGCTTAGTCTCATCAGCCGACTTAAATTTCATCGCCGGCTCATTTTCCGTAGTCGGCTTTTTCAGAGAGGTCATGTCTGTTGGGTCAACATTGTCCTTGTAAAACTTCAACTCCTCTGTAGCACAAACAGACTCTGCATAAGCCGCGTCGCCTTCCTCACATTCCAGAGCCACTTTCCGGCTGCCGTGAACCATAATGGTCCCATTGTGACCCGGCATCTTGAGCTGTAGGTACACATAACACGGCCGTGCCATGAACTTGGCGTAAGCCGGCCGTCCAAATATAGCATGGTATGGACTTCTTATCTTGACCACTTCAAAGGTCAATTTCTCCACCCTGTAGTTATTCTCATCACCAAAATCCACTTCCAATTCAATCTTGCCAACGGGATAAGCCGACTTACCAGGTACTACACCATGAAAGATAGTGTTGGACTGGCTGAGGTTCTTATCAACCAACCCCATACGACAAAAAGTCTCATAATAGAGGATGTTGATGCTGCTGCCTCCATCCATGAGCACCTTTGTGAACTTATATCCTCCCACTTGAGGAGCCACCACTAAGGCCAAGTGGCCCGGGTTATCCACCCGAGGAGGGTGATCCTCCCTACTCCATACTATGGGCTGCTCAGACCATCGTACGTAGCGTGGGACCGCCGGCTCAACAGCGTTCACAGCCCTCTTGTGAAGCTTCTGATCTCGCTTGCACAGACTAGTGGTAAATACATGATACTGTCCACTGCTTAGCTGCTTTGGATTGGTCTGATAACCCCCCTGCTGCTGTTGATGACCGTGGCCAGCCTGTTGATTAAAGCCCCCTTGACCATTCTGAGGACCGGAATTTGAGCCGCCGCCCGGGCCATGAAAGCCGCCAGCACCTGAGCCGCCGCCCGGGCCATTGTAATTCTTAAAGGCTTTCATGATCGCGCAATCCTTCCACAGATGAGTCGCTGGCTTCTCTCTAGAGCCATGCCTTGGACAAGGTTCATTCAACAGCTGCTCCAGCGTTGGACCTGACCCGCCGCCTCGGGGAGGGGGCCTCCCCTTGCGTCGCTGGTTGTTACCTTGGGAGTTGGCATTGGCTACAAACTCTAGGCTGCCATCGGCCTTGCGCTTGCCTCCTCCTTGGTTCCTCGGGTTAAACTGAGGACCCTTGCCATTGCCGTTCTTCTTTCCCTTCCCTGTCCTTTCATCATCTGAAGGGGGATCCTTGGTACCATCGGAATCGGCGTACTTGACAAGAGCCGCCATTAGTGTACCCATATCGGTGCAGTCGCGTTTAAGTCGCCCGAGTTTCATCTTTAGGGGCACAAAGCGACAGTTTTGTTCCAACATTAAGACTGCAGAGCCGGCATCCATCTTATCTGATGAATGTATGATCTCCTTGACCCGGCGAACCCAATGGGTCGTGGATTCACCCTCCTGCTGCTTACAGTTAGTCAAATCCACAATTGACATAGACTGCCTACAGGTATCCTTGAAGTTTTGGATGAACCGGGCTTTCAGCTCAGCCCAAGACCCAATGGAATTTGGTGGTAGCCCTTTCAACCATGTGCGGGCAGTTCCATCTAACATCATGGTGAAATACTTGGCCATGGCCGCCTCACTGACCTCCAGCAATTCCATAGCCATCTCATAACTCTCAATCCAGGCTGCAGGTTGTAATTCAGCTGTGTAGTTAGGCACTTTCCTAGGGCCTTTGAAGTCCTTAGGTAGACGTTCATTACGGATAGCTGGCACCAAACAAGGGACACCCCCGGTCCTGGTAGGGATACCCACATCCACGGAAGTCGTCGGATAAGCCGGGGGGGGGGGTCTGGTAAGCCGTCAATTGAGGCACTTGCTCCGCCTCTTGCTGCGCTTGGTCCGCTGCGTAAAAGGCTCCATTATGAGCCGGGCCATGGCCAGGGGGCGGGTCATGGCGTCAGACGTTACTTGAGCCGGTTGCTGAGACCATGTGCCGGCTGTAACTCGGGCTCTGGCCTGGACGAGGGGTCGAGTGGATCCTGTCCCGGCTGTAGGAGTACGCCTCTTGCTGCGCCAGTGCTGTCTGAAGGAGTTCCCTGACCTGGCGGGTCTCAATGGCCGTCGGAGAGTCGCCGTCAACGGGGAGAGCCGCCAGTCGTGCTGCCGCAGCGACCATGTTCTCCAGTGGATTATTGTAATGACCCGGGGCTATTGGCACATACTGAGGCAGGGCAGGGGGCACCTGGGGAGGCCCCATCACCCGTGGCTGAATAAGGGGTCCAGACCCGGGTGCTATGACCCCTGGCGGGTTACTAGACCCTGCACCTGGCGTGTTGAAGAGGTTGCGTGGATCGTAAACCGGCGGGAGTCGGGACTGGGCCTTTTGATGCCTCCTTCTCATGACCTCATTGGCCGCGTTCTGATCCATCGTGAGTTGGAAGGACTGCGCCTGAATCAGCTGAGTCTGGGCATCGAGAGCCGCCCGCTCCACAGCCAGCCTGATTCCTTCCGCTGCAAGATCCTCTTTAGCTTTTATCAGATCCAATTTCAACTGTGCCACCTCCGCATCATGCTGGGCTTGATCCGCCGGGTCAACCGTGGCGGTCAACAGGGCCGTCATCTTGTCCGTGAGATCCATCAGCACCTGAGACGGAGAGGGCACCGGGTTTCCCGATCCGGCAGTGGGGTTCTGAACAGGCTGCGCACCAGCCATAAAAACTCCAACCTGACTTGGCGGCTCAAAAAGGTCCGGAATACTATCGCCATCGGAACAACCCATGAGCCTGCCATCTTGAAGTTGGTACAACGAGTTTGACTCATCGGTGGCCGACTCGCCGTCAGAGCCGGCGGCCGCCTCATCACCAGACCCAGATGGATCAGAGGGCCCTCCATGGATGCATCCCACAAAAGCGCGCCTTAAGGCAGGCCGGGCCCGGGCGGGTCGTGCGCGCTGAGCCGTTTCGATGAGATCAGCACAGAGATCCGGCTCAGGGCCTGGCTCACCAATCTTGCCAATGAAGACATGAATTCCGCCGAAGGGGACCCGGTACCCGTACTCAACTGAGCCGGCGTCGGGGCCCCAGTCTGCATCGTCCATGTAGAGCTTGCCGCGACGACTCTTGGTCATCCGGCCCACAGCGTATCCCTTGAGCCCTTCAAAGCTGCCCTTCAAGAACTCAAATCCACAGTGCGCTGGCCCCACGGTGGGCGCCAACTGTCGTGGAATTGTCACGGCAGATGTCCTCGAGCTAGGACTTAGTCGTGGAGCCATTGCAGCTAGGAAGCTTGAAGGGGTTAAGTGGGACAAGGAACACGAGGGTTTATACTGGTTCGGCCCCTTACGGTGAAGGTAAAAGCCTACGTCCAGTTGAGATGGTATTGATTAGGGTTACGATCACCAGGGAGCTAAACTTGCTATCCCGGCTCTCGATGAGATTGTTCTCGCCCCTAAACCGCTGCCGTGTCGTCCCTTTATATAGGGAGGCTAACGCCCAGCAGCCCTCAGAGTCCCGGCCGGCTAATAAGAGTGTCCGGCTCGGACTCTCAACTATACTTGTCTTACACTACAAGTTCTACCATAACAATGATTACAACTACGGGCTTTAAGCCATATCTGGGTCTCAGCCCATCTCTGGCCCATCGTCTTCAAACTTGGCTCCGGGCTTCTGGCAACGACCGTACGAGTAACCCGGCCCCTCCTGGCGGGTGACTCTAAGGTCTATATCCTCAACAATACCTGTGATATTTGTTCATACTGCTGGCTTACCATGCCACACGCAGTAAGGGTAACAGCCCAAAGACTTGGAGCGCAGAACTCCATGACTATATTCAAGACTCACTGGCAACTTATCATCCAAAGCCAGACCGAGTTATCAAAACTCCGGATAAATTCGGATATGAATCATACGGATCAAGGGAACATGGCCTGAACCAATTTACAAAACCATATATCAATATGGTACAAAAAATATAAACCCAAACAAAGTTCAAAAACAAATAACAAAAAATCAAGGCTTTCATAGATGGCCAGGCCTCAACATCAAGTGCTTTTCATGGGCTGCGCAGCCACGAAGTTAATCCTTTATTCAAACCTGTAAGCCGGGCCTCACATGACCAACCGTCGTTTTAACTTTCACAAGTTCAGGGTCTTAATAAGATTGACTATCAAAAGTTCGGCGGGTCATTCCAGGATTACCTGGGTGGATTGGCAGACGTACAAGGCCGAATCAACTGAATTTTTTGGTGTACACACCTAGCATTTCAAGCCAATCAAAAGGGTTATCAAAGCTATGTTCAATGAACAGGGAGCCTCCATGTGATATATATAGTGAGCCATTAAGGCATGGTGCACATGTTTGAGTTGTGCTCTGCACCAGACTCTCTTTGGCTCCTTTAACCCTAGCAGTAAGCCCCCAAGTGGGTTGTAGCAACGACGTTCAAGCCGGATCAATAGGGTAGTCACAACTATGCTCAACGAGCAGGAAGCCCCCCATGTATTTTGTAATCAAGGCGTACAAGCCGGATCAAGAGGGTAGTCATAGCTATGCTCAATGAGCAGGAAGCCCCCAAGTGATCTTATGAAGTGACATTAAAGACTCATATTCTCAGAAATGAAACGACAGAGGCCCTGAATTATCAGGGATGCCAGCTTTATTATACTAATCATAATGTATACATTGATAGAAGTATGTACATCACAAGAGCCGATGGCTCAGGTGTAATAAGGCGGAAGATGAGCAATGTTCCACGGCCGGCGGGTCTCCTCCTCAGATTTGCGTGAGTCCCTGTGCTCTCGAACATCAATGAGGTAGTATGAACCGTTGTTCAGATTTTTGCTGACCACAAAAGGCCCTTCCCAAGGTGGGGATAACTTATGCATGTCAGTTTGATCCTGGATGAGCCGGAGCACCAAGTCACCTTCTTGAAAAGTTCGAGTTTTAACCTGGCGGCTATGATAACGACGCAGATCTTGCTGGTAAATCGCCGAAAGAGCCGCCGCAAGATCACACTCCTCATCCAGAAGGTCAAGAGCATCCTGACGTGCTTTTTCATTATCAGCTTCAACATAAGCCGCCACACAGGGCGAGTCGTGACGTATGTCACTTGGGAGAACCGCCTCTGCTCCGTAAACCATGAACAAAGGCGTGTAATCCATAGATCTGTTGGGGGTGGTATTGATACTCCAAAGCATTGAATGTAACTCCTCAACCCAACAACCCGGCGTCCTCTGCAAAGGGACCATAAGCCGGGGTTTTATGCCTCTCAAGATTTCTTGATTGGCTCTTTCAGCTTGGCCATTGGACCGGGGTGAGCCACTGATGACACATCAAGAAAAATATGCTCTCGTTGACAGAATTCTTTCATAGCACCTTTAGACAGATTAGTGCCATTATCAGTTATAATGTTGTGAGGGTAGCCAAAACGGAAAATCACCTTTTTGATGAATTGAACCGCTGTAGCCGCGTCACACTTACTGACCGGCTCTGTCTCAACCCACTTTGTAACTTGTCAACCGCCACCAAAAGGTTGGTCTTTTTATCCTTGGATCTTCTAAAAGGTCCAACCATATCCAGCCCCTAAACTGCAAACGGCCAAGTAATTGGAATCATCCTCAATTCTTGAGCTGGCACATGAGCTCGTCTTGAAAATTTCTGACAACCATCGCATTTACTGACCAAATCCTCTGCATCAGCATGAGTCGTCAGCCCATAAAACCCATGACGAAAAGCCTGGGCCACGAGAGACTTAGAGCCGTCATGATGACCACAATCTCCATGAATCTCTCATAGAATCTTACGACCTTCCTCAGGAGAAACACAACATTGAAACACCCCTATGACACTGCAGCGGTGCAACTCTCCATTGACAATAGTCATTGACTTAGACCGCCGGGTTATCTGCCTGGCCAAAGTTTCATGTTTACGTAACTCGCCCGGGTCATATAAGCCAAATATGGAATTGTCCAATCAGGAATAACATGAAGAGCCGCCACCAACTACGCCTCCGGGTTAGGAACAACAAGATCTTCCTCCGTAGGCTATTTGACTGAAGGATTAAGCAGGATATCATGGAAAACATTAGGTGGCATCGGCTTACGCTAGGATCCAAGCCAGCTTAAGGCATCAGCCGCCTCATTTTTCCTGTGGTCAACATGTTCCACCTGATAACCTTTGAAATGATCAGCAGTAGCATCAAACTCTCGGCAATAAGCCGCCATGAGTGGATCTTTGGAATCCCATGTGTCTGAAACTTGTTGTGCCACCAAATCTGAGTCGCCAAAGCACCTTACCCGGCTTAGATTCATCTCTTTAGCCATCTGAAGACCATGGAGCAAGGCTTCATACTCAGCTGCATTGCTAGTACAAGGGAACATCAACCTTAAAACATAACAAAATTTATCACCTCGTGGGGAAGTCAAAATAACTCCAGCCCCCGAGCCTTCCAATTGCCTGGATCCGTCAAAGTGAATAGTCCAATATGTGCTATCTGGCTTCTCCTCAGGTATTTGCAACTCTGTCCAGTCATTGACGAAATCCTCAAGTGCCTGAGACTTGATGGCTGTCCTAGGCATGTACTTCAGACCATGGGGTCCGAGCTCAATTGCCCACTTGGTACCCGACCTGTGGCTTCTCTGTTTTGAACAATATCTCCTAAAGGAGCAAAACTGACCACCGTGATGCGATGACCAAAGAAATATTGCTTCAGCTTACGACTAGCCATGAACAGTCCATACACCAGTTTCTTCCAATGTGCATACCTTTGCTTGGATTCAATGAGTACCTCACTGACATAATAAACCGACCGCTGAACCGGATACTCCTTGCTTGATTCCTTCCTTTCCACACTAACTGCTCGGCTATTAGCAGCCACATATAAAAACAAGGGCTCCTTATCAATAGGAGCTCCAAGGATCGGCGGCTCAGCCAACTATTTTTTCCATGCCTCAAACGCTTGATCAGCAGCATTACTCCAAACAAAGTGGTCTGTTTTCTTCATCACTGGTATAGAGGGATAGCCTTCTCGCCCAACCGGCTTATAAACCGGCTTAAGGACGCAATACGACCTGCCAGACGCTGGACATCATTAATACACGCCGGCTTAGCCAAGGAAGTGATAGCCTTGATTTTCTCCGGGTTAGCTTCAATGCCCCTTTCAGAAACCAAAAAACCCAAGAGCTTGCCTGCTGGCACACCAAAGACACACTTGGCCAGGTTAAGCATCATCTTGTAGACCCGGAGATTGTCAAAGGTCTCTTTCAAATCATCTATCAAGGTCTCCTTCTTCCTGGATTTCACAACAGTATCATCCACATAAGCATGAACATTGCGTCCAATCTGGCATGGAGGCAATTCTAAACACACCATTGATAAGTCGCCTGGGTACTCTTGAGACCAAAAGGCATATACACGTAGCAGAAGGCTCCAAAGGGTGTGATGAAAGCTGTCTTCTCCTGGTCCTTAACTGCCATCTTGATCTGATGATAACCAGAGTAAGCATCCAAAAATCTCAAACGCTCACAACCCGTCGTAGCATCAATAATCTGATCAATACGGGGGAAAGCAAAAGGATCAGCCGGACAGGCCTTGTTTAAGTCTGTGTAGTCCGCACACATACGCCAAGTACTGTTCTTCTTAAGTACCAGCACATGGTTAGCCAACCACTCATGATGAAAGACTTCAACAATAAACCCAGCCACCAAGAGCCGGGCCACTTCTTCACCAATGGCCTTGCGCCTCTCTTCATTGCAACGATGAAGGAATTACTTGACCGGCTTAAACTTTGGATCAACATTGAGAGTGTGCTCAGCGAGTTCCCTCGATGCACCTGGCATGTCAGAAGGTTTCCGTGCAAAGATGTCCCGGTTCTCACGGATGAACTCGATGAGCGTGCTTTCTTATTTTGGATCCATAATAGCACTGATACTGAACTGCTTGGATGAGTCGCCAGGAACAAAGTCAACCAGCTTAGTGTCATCTGCCGATTTAAACTTCAACAGAGGGTCATGCTCTGTGGTTGGTTTCTTCAAAGGTGTCATATCTGTCGGGTCAACATTATCTTTGTAAAATTTCAACTCTTCTGTTGCACAAACAGACTCAGCATAAGCAGCATCGCCTTCTTCACATTCCAAGGCTATCTTCCTGTTTCCATGCACTGTGATGGTACCCTTATAACCCGGCATCTTAAGTTGCAGATAAACATAACAAGGTCTTGCCATAAACTTAGCATAAGCCGGCCGCCCAAACAAAGCGTGGTAAGGGTTCTTGATCTTGACCACCTCGAAAGTCAATGTCTCAGCTCTGTAATCATGATCATCACCAAAAGCCACTTCCAAAGCTATCTTACCCACCGGATACACTGACTTACCACGTACCACACCATGAAAAACAATATTAGATGGCTTTAGATCTTTATCAGTTAAACTCATACGACGGAATGTGTCATAGTAAAGGATATTGATGCTGTTGCCTCCATCCATGAGCACCATAGTAAACTTGTACCCCCAACCTGAGGTGTAACCACCAAAGCCAACTGACCCGGATTGTCAACCCGGGGCGGGTGATCCTCACGGCTCCAAAGAATAGGATGTTCAGACCATCGCAAGTAACGAGGGATTGCCGGATCAACTGCGTTCACTGCCCTTTTATGAATCTTCTGGTCTCGTTTGCAGAAACTTGTGGTGAACACATGATACTGTCCACTATTCAAATGCTTCGGATTACTCTGATAACCAAATTGCTGCTGCTGATTCCCTTGACCAGGTTACTGATTGAAACCGCCTTGGTTACCTTGGCCCTGAAAACCGGAGTTTGATCCACCGCCACTGAAGCCGTGCCATTGTGAGCCGGATCCTAATCCGCCATGCGGGCCATGATGGTCCGGATAAAAACAAGAATTCCGGTACTTCTTCATGATGAAGCAATCTTTCCACATATGGGTAGCCGGCTTATCCGGGGTGTTATGCTTCGGGAAAGGCTGATTCATCACCGCCTCAATATTAAACTTTGGCCCGCCAAGCCGGGGTGCAAATGTCTTCCCCTTACGACGCTGATTATTGTTCTGAGCATTGGTATGAGCCACAAAGTTGGAACTGTCATCAGCCTCGCGCTTGCCATTATTTCCCTGACCTGCCGTATGGTGTTGTGGCGCCTTTCCATTGCTATTATTCTTCCCCTTACTAGTCTTCTCCTCAACAGACTCTGGGTCTTTGGTACTATCCGAGTCGGCGTATTTAGCGAGAGCCGCCATGAGCTCCCCATATCATTACAGTGGCGCTTAAGCCGCCCCAGCTTCTGTTTGAGGGGAAGAACACGACAACTCTTTTCCAGCATGAGGACAGCCGAGCCGATGTTAATACTGTCCGAGGAATGTAATGGCCGAGATTCGGCGTACCCAATGGGTCGTTGACTCGCCTTCGCCCTGGACACAAGTGTCTAAGTCAAGAATCGACATGGGCTGCTTGCATGTATCCTTGAAATTCTGAGTGAAACGGGACTTGAACTCAGCCCGTGAACTGATGGAGTTAGAGGGCAATCCTTTTAACCAGTTACGAGCCGGCCCATCCAACATCAGGGTGAAATACTTAGCTCATGCAGCATCACTAACATCCAACATCTCCATAGCCATCTCATAGCTCTCAATCCAAGCCTCTGGGGGTTGATTCGCTGTATAGTTAGGCACCTTACACGGGCCTTTGAAATCCTTAGGCAAACGCTCGTTGCATAGAGCCGGCACCAAACATGGCACACCCAGGGTTCTAGAGGTCACTCCTGCCCCCACGGATGTTGACGGATAAACCGGAGATTGCTGTTGAGCCGCTAGCTGAGCCGCCAGCTCAACCTCGTGCCGCACCCTGCCCTGGTCCACCAAAGTCTAAACATCATTACCAGCGTGCGGCGGATCAGGCCTACTTAACTGGTTGTGGTGCCGCTCATTGCTCGATACCACCGGCGAGTCAATATGCCGTCTATAACTCGGGCTCGGACGCGGGGTTGAATGAATCCGTTCACGACTGTACGAATAAGCCTCTTGTTGAGCCACTTATGTCTGATGAAGTTCTCTCCCTTCCGCACCTCCATCGCAGCTGCAGACTCGCCTTCCATCGGGAGAGCCGCCAATCGTGTCGCCGCAGTGATCATGGTATCCAGAGGATTGGAATAATCACCCGGCAGTGTCGGAGTATGCTGAGGCGGAGCCATGCGGGGTGGGTCAGCAGCTCGTGGTTGAACCAGCGCTCCTGTCATCGGTGTTTCACTAGCCCGGTTCATCACGGACGGGTCAATGGTCCTAGCCCCAGGTGTATTGAAAAGGTTCCTCGCATCGTACTCCAGAGGTAAGCGACTCTAGTGCCTCCTTCTCATGATGGCATTTGAAGCGTTTTGATCCAAGGTAAGCCAGAAAGATTCTGCATGAATCCGTTGCGCCTGAGCGTCCAAAGCAGCTCGCTCCGTGGCCATCCTAGCATTCTCAACCGCCAGCTCTTCCTTGGCTTGAGCTATCTCATCTCGTAACTTCGCAACATCCACTTTATGTTGCTCTTGAGTGTCCAGGGTCACCTCCGCCCCCATCAAAGCCGCCAAAGCATCCATCAGTTTCGTCAGAACCTGAGCCGGCGGGCGCGCAGAGCGGCTAGCCCCAACCGTCACCGCAGCCATTGAGCTGGAGGTCATGGTCGCGGCAGTAGTCGAACCGAGCACTGGTTGTGTACCGGACATGAAGATTGCAACCCTGTTCGGCAGGTCATAGGGGTCCGGAATACTGTCACCATCGGAACAGCCCCCAAGCTGTTCATCCTGCAGTTGATACGGGGAGAAAGTCTCATCATAGTCAACCCATTGAACTTGTCGAAAACCTTTTGCAACAAGTCGAGCTTTATAGACAATGATATTACCATCAACGTCCGTCTTCTTCTTGAAGATCCATTTATTCTCAATTGCCTGCCGATCATCGGGCAAGTCCACACTTTGTTCTCATAGATGGATCCTATCTCAGATTTCATGGCCTCAAGCCGTTTGTCGGAATCTAGGCTCATCATAGGTTCTTCATAGTTCATAGGTTTGCCGCTGTCTAACAACATGATTTCCAGGACAGGATTACCGTACCACTCTGGTGTGGAACGTGTTCTGGTCGACCTGTGAATTTTAGTAGTAACTTGATCTGAAGTTCCATGATCATCATCATTAGCTTCCTGTCTAGGTGTAGGCATCACGGGAATGGTTTTATTTGATGTGCTACTTTCAAATTAGAGAGAGGTACAATTACCTCATTTAGTTCTACTTTCCTCCCACTCACTTCTTTCAAGAGAAACTCCTTCTCTATAAAGGACCCATTCTTGGCAACAAAGATCTTGCCTTTGGATCTTTGGTAGAAGGTGTACCTAATAGTTTGCTGAGGGTATCCTATGAACACGCACTTCTCCGATTCTGGTTTGAGCTTATCAGGCAGAAGCCTTTTAACATAAGTGTCGCATCCCCAAACTTTAAGAAACGACAGCTTAGGTTTCTCGCCAAACCAAAGTTCATACGGTGTCGTCTCAACGGATTTAGACGGTGCCCTATTTAACGTGAATGCGGTTGTCTCTAATGCATAACCCCAAAATGATAAAGGAAAATCAATAAGAGACATCATAGAATGCACCATATCTAATAAAGTATGGTTATGACGTTCGGACACACCATTACGCTGTGGTGTTCCAGGTGGCCTGAGTTGTGAAACAACTCCACATTGTTTTAAGTGAAGGCCAAACTCGTAACTCAGATATTGGCCTCCGCGATCGGACCATAGAAACTTTATTTTCTTGTTACGATGACTCTCCACTTCACTCTGAAATTCCTTGAATTTTTCAAATGTTTCAGACTTGTGTTTCATTAAGTAGATATACCCATACCTACTTAAATCATCTATGAAGGTTAGAAAATAACGATACCCGCCGCGTGCGTCAACACTCATCGGACTGCATACATCGGTATGTATTATTTACAATAAGTCATTAGCTCGCTCCATTGTTCTAGAGAATGGAGTTCTAGTCATCTTACCCATAAGGCATGGTTCGTAAGTATCAAATGATTCATAATAAAGTGATTCCAAAAGTCCATCCACATGGAGTTTCTTCATGCGCTTTACAGCAATATGACCAAACGGTAGTGCCACAAGTATGTTGCACTATCATTATCAATTATGCATCTTTTGGTGTCAATATTATGAATATGTGTATCACCACAATCGAGATTCAACAAGAGTAGACCATTCATCAAAGGTGCATGACCATAAAAGATATTACTCATATAAATAGAACAACCATTATTCTCTGATTTAAATGAATAACCGTCTCACATTAAACAAGACCCAGATATAATGTTCATGCTCAACGCTGGTACCAAATAACATTTATTGAGATCTAAAACTAATCCTGAAGCTAGATGTTGAGGTAGCATGCCGACATCGATCACATCGACCTTGGAACCATTCCTGACGCGCATCCTCACCTCGTCCTTAGCCAATCTTCGTTTATTCTACAGCTCCTGTTTCGAGTTACCAATATGAGGAACCAAACCAATATCAAATACCTAGGCGCTACTACGAGCATTAGTAAGGAACACATCAATAACATGTATATCGAATATACCTTTGTTCACTTTGCCATCCTTCTTATCTGCCAAGTATTTGGGGCAGTTCCGCTTCCAGTGACCATTTCCTTTGCAGTAGAAGCACTCAGTCTTAGGCTTGGGGTCGAGCTTTGGGCTTCTTGACGGGAGCGGCAACTTGCTTGCCATTCTTCTTGAAGTTCCCATTCTTTCCCTTGCCCTTTTTCTTGAAACTAGTGGTCTTGTTAACCATAAACACTTGATGCTCCTTCTTGATTTCTACCTCCGCGTCCTAAGCATTGCGAAGAGCTCGGGAATCATTTTGTCATCCCTTGCATATTATAGTTTGTCATGAAGCCTTTGTAGCTTGGTGGCAGTGACTGAAGAACTCTGTCAATAACACTCTCAACTGGAAGATCAATTCCCAGCCGAGTCAAGTGGTTCTGATACCCAGACATTTTGAGTATGTTTTCACTGACAGAACTATTCTCCTCCATCTTAAAGCTATAGAACTTGTTGGAGACTTCATATCTCTCAACCCGGGCGTTAGCTTGAAATATTAACTTCAGCTCTTGGACATCTCATATGCTTTGTGGTGTTCAAAACGTCTTTGAATTCTCGGTTCTAAGCCATAAAGCATGGCACACTAAACTATTGAGTAGTCATCAGATCAAGCCTGCCAGATGTTCATAACATTTGTAGTAGCTCCTGCAGCAGGCCTGTCACCTAGCGGTGCATCAAGGACATAATTCTTCTGTGCAGCAATGAGGATAATCCTCAAGTTACGGACCCAGTCTGTCTAGTTGCTACCATCATCTTTCAGCTTAGCTTTCTCTCAGAACACATTAAAATTCAAGGGAACGGTAGCACGGGTCATTGATCTACAACATAGATATGCAAAAACTATTAATACTAAGTTCATGATAAATTAAGTTCAATTAATCAAATTACTAATGAACTCCCACTTAAATTAACATCCCTCAAGTTATCTGAGTGATACATGATCCAAATCAACTAACCCATGTCCGATCATCACGTCACATGGGGTAGTCATCAATGTTGAACATCTCTATGTTGATCATATCTACTATATGACTCACATTCGACCTTTCGTGTCAGGACCCCGACTCTATGTCACACCGATCTAGCCTGTAACACCTCATATCACTTTGCGGCCTCACGCACGGTATTCCCACGGGTGTCGCCTTACCATGGATCGGGACCGCTTGCGCCTTTTGGCTCACGTATATGATAGTGTCACTAGCATCCATAAGACAGAGAACCCGGGCCAACATGGCTAGTCGTGAACCCAAAGCGGCGCTAACTTACGGGGAAGGCATACATGAATCAACATCGAGCATGTCGGTCAGCAGCGTGTGAATCCGGGCTGTAGCACTGGGCTAACAGGACTCCGGGAACCCGGGCTGTAGCAGGCTAGGCAGGACTCCGGATGTCACCGTGTGACATTTCCCCAAAGGGACAGACACAAGAACAAAGTGAAACACATGCCAGCCAGTCTAAGTGTTCTGGAGCAGTAGTGCTGGGCTAGCAGGACTCCGGTAAACCGGGCTGTAGCGGACTACCAAGGCTCAGTGGAGACACCAGACTACGTTTCCCCATAAGAGAGGCTGCCAAGGTAAGCAACTAGATTGTCGAATCCCATACATACCAAGCATTTCAATCATACACGCAATATGCTCGATATGTGTAAATACAACGTGGCATCACAACAAAACTCTACAACTCAAAGTACTTTATTTAAAGGCTCCGTGGAGCCATACATAACATGTTCATACAGATAGGGGTCACACGACCCGACACTCAAGTCATACAAACATACAAGCACATGCGGAAGCAAACTTGTCTGAGTACAGACACTAGAAAGAAAGAAGGCTTGACGAAGCCTGTCTATCTACATAGGCCCTTCACAAGCTCAGGGTCACCACCTAGGCATCAAGCTACTCATCAACGTTGAGATCTACATAGAACCCATCGGAGGGGGCGGTGTTGTCGTCTGAAAACAGTAATTAAAGCAACATGAGTACAAAGGTACTCAGCAAGTCTTACAACAGATCCTATCATACATGCACATTCTCAAGAAGGTAGTGGAGTTATTGTAGCAAGCCAGCTTTGACTCTTGGCTAAGCTATCCTACGAGACACCACTTGTAAAACAGTTTCCGCACACGAGTCCACTAATCACCATCTCAATACTCCACCGTGGATCCTCCCTCGTCATCCTACGAGAGAGCCATCCGCGGCACTCACACTTATCTTGAGTCTTTTAGTAGTAACCACTAACTTGTCTATGAACTGCATAAGCGACCAAGTAGTCCTTGACCGCGGACGCGGCTATTCGAATAGTTTTATACCCTGCAGGGGTGTACTTCGTCACACATGTTTCCACCACTTAGCGTCTGCACACGACATGTGCTCGGCAGACTTCAAGCGAAAGCCGACGTGGGTGTAGACCATGACCTGACTAACCACACAAGTCTCTAGTCCAGGTTTATCACCTATTTGGGTTCCATCCACAAGGAAATCCGGCCAGGGTTCCTCAACGACCCCAAACAATGTGTGCAGGGTTCCCGAGACACCAAACGGGCGACTCGGTACACCGGGCCACGTGCCTACCGCATCACAGCCCACCCCTAAGGTCAGCGCTGCGCACGGCCTCCAGCAACTACAAACAGCAGAAACTACTTGCAACTCCTGGCCAGAGGACGAGAGGGGTCATTAAGTCGAGCGGGGTTATATTTCAGGGCCCAATGTGTGGTAGTAGCTGAATCTTAAATCACGTATACAGATCTCAGTTCTTAAGGACGACCTCAACGAAACAACCCACCATGTACTCCTACATGGCCTCTCATCGATACCTTTACCAAATCATATTCAACACTTCACTCTCATTACCGACACAACCATTCCCTCTAGTTCATCACCCCGATGAGCCAGACCTGACACGACTCTACGCATAGCAGGCATAGCATGGTAGGAAACACAAACATGGCTCAATCAACTCCTACACATGATAGTGGGTTTCATCTAGTTACTGTGGCAATGACAGGTCATGCAGAGGAAATGGGTTCAACTATCGTAGCACAAAGCAGTTTGAAACGTTGTTGTCTTAATGCAGTAAACGAGAGCAGAAGCGAGAAGATGGGTTTGTATCGGAATGATCAATGGGGTTGCTTGCCTGACAAAGTGGTAGTGGGATACTGCCCTTCAGTTGGATACTCGTGAATATCCTCGGAGGCAGAACCTACCACGAAGAACACATCGAAACACAATCATCACATGGCAATATGCAACAATATGATGCATGCAATGACATGGCAAAATGAGTGTGTTTTGGCTAATGCAACTTAGAACAGATTAGTTTGAGTTCATTTGAATCAAGGTTTCAAATGCTAACCCAAAATAAGAGGTGACATTAGTGCATTAACTTGTTTCATCTAAACAGGAAGGTTAAAGTGTTCTGACATGCATGAAACCAGTACAGATGGAAAGATTGAATTTTTCTGATCAATTTTCATATATAAATCTTTGCATTTGGAGTTACAAATTAATTTCTATGAATTTTTGAAGTTTGTAGTATTTTCTGGAATTTCCTGTATAAAAATAAATCCAGAAAATACTTATTGCGTCAGGGTGACGTCTGCAGTCAACGGGGACGGTCCAGGTCAACCCTGGCCAGTGGGTCCCGCGTGTCAGTGTCATTAGTCTAACTAATTTTTCGTTAGTCCTAATCCTAAGTTAATTAGCAGGCGGGTCCCACCTGTCATAGACCGAGGGTGTCAAACTAGGTCCACCCGGGGTCAAACTCACCGGCGTTTAGCAGACGGCAAGGCCAAACGCGGTGGGGCAGTGCGGGATTCGTGCTCCGGCAACCAAAATGACGGCGGAGCACATCTACGTGAGGCGGGGAGTGAGCCGCGTCGAGTGGTGGCAGTGGCTGGAGCTGGGGTGGCCAGAAACGTCGCCGGCGACGACCTTGGCGGTCGCCGGAGTTCGGGCGAGGTCGAACCCATCGCTAGGGGGCACGGCAAGGGGCGTGTGGTGGTGCTACGGGCTCCTGCGAGTGCGGTGAGGGTAACGGGCAGGGTGGCGAGGCCGTTGCGTGGCCAGAGTCACGTCGGCGACGAGCTCGGCGGCGGCGCGTGCGGTTGAGCTTCATGCGGTCGCTACGGTGCTCGAGAGCAAGAAGAGAGATGATGGGGAGGTGGCTGAGCTCACGGCGATCACGTGGGAGCAGTCGGCGAGGTCGGGGACGAGCTGGTGCTGCGGTGACGGCGAAGGGGATCTCCGGCGGCGTTCGGTGAAGACGAGGTCGAAGAAGACGAAGTAGAGCGTGCGAGCGCTCGGGGCTCGGCTAGCTCGACGAAGAAGACAACGGCGGAGCTTGTGGACATCGCAGAGCGGCGCGGGGACGACGGTGGGCGCGAGTTTCACGGTGGCGCGGGCGCAGCAGCGTCAGCCATTTTGGGAGAGGGCGAGAGAGAGGTGCAGGGGGTGAATGTGGTGTCGGTGAGGTCGGGGCAGCACCGAGGAGGCGTTTCGAGGCGTCGAGCTGGCGCGGGTGAGGGCAGGCAGGCAGGGAGGTGGCGTGGCGAGCTCGGCGGCGTCGCGGTGTCCCTCCTCTGCCTACTGGCAGAGGTAGGTGATGACTGGCACGGGCCAGATGGGCCGGGCCAGCCAGGTAAGTGGCCTGTGGCCTTTCTCTCCCTCTCTTTATTCTGTTTTTGTTTTTTTCTATTTTTCTGTAGCTTCTAGGCTTTATTTAAAATACTAAAACGTTTTCATAAATCCTGAAATTAATTGGGGGCTTTGTTTAGATTATTTCCAACAGCCCACACTTAACTTCAGAATTATTTGGGCATTTGAAATATTTTATAGCATTTAAATGCCCAAATGCAAATAAGTAATGATTTAATTTACTGACCTTAATATGACCTAGGAAATTGTGAACCAATTTTGTCAGAGGTTCTAACCCAAGACAAAAATGATGGACATTTTAGAAGGGCATTTCAGGTTCATTGAAAAAGATTTTAGTAAACCCTAGTTGTTTCCAGGGGGTGCTGGGGGTTCTGTCATCCCCATTTCAAGTTTCTGGAAAAGTAAACATGATGCAACACTCTAATGCATGAACTAGCTAGGGTGTGACATTTCGGTCTCTAGTGTTTCGAGACTATGTCTGTACATGCTAGGCTCGCCAAGTTTAACCAAAGTATTTTGCATGTGCAAAACTTGCTTACACCCATTGCATGTGAACGTAGAGTCTATCACACCCGATCATCACGGGTGCTACGAAATGACGAACTTTAGCAACAGTGCATACTCAGGGAGAACACTTTTATCTTAAAATTAAGTGAAGAGATCATCTTATAATGTTACCGTCGTTCTAAGCTAAATAAGATGCATAAAGGATAAACATCACATGCAATCAAAATATGTGACGTGATATGGCCATCGTCATCTTGTGCTTTTGATCTCCTTCTCCAAAGCATCGGCATGATCTCCATTGTCACCAGCACGGCACCTTGATCTCCATCGTAGCATCAGGGTCGTCTCGCCAACTATTGCTTCTACAAACATTGCTAACCCATAGCGATGAAGTGAAGCAATTACATGGCGCTTAGTGATTGACACGCAGGTCATACAATAATTAAACACAACCCTAAGGCTCCTGGCGGTTGTCATACTCATCGACATGCAAGTCGTGAACTTATTACAAAACATGATCATCTCATACATCAACATATATCACATCATATCTTGACCATATTACATCACAACATGCCCTGCAAAAACAAGTTAGACGTCCTCCACTTTGTTGTTGCAAGTTTTACGTGGCTGCTACAGGCAACTAGCAAGAACCGTTCTTACCTACGTAAAAACCACAACGGTGATTATCAAGTTTGTTGTTTTAACCTTCATCGAGGATCGTCCATAGTCAAATTCGATTCAACTAGAGTAGGAGAAACAGACACCCGCCAACCACCTTTATGCAAAACAAGTTGCATGTTAGTCGGTGGAACCGGTCTTATGTGCGTGGACATGTAAGGTTGGTCCGGGCCGCTACATCCCATAATACCGACGAATCAAAATAAGACGCCGGTGGTAAGTGTCGGTGTCAAAACTGGCGGATCTCGGGTAGGGGTCCCGAACTATGCGTCTAAGGTAGATGGTAACAGGAGACAGGGGACACAATGTTTACCCAGGTTCGGGCCCTATCTATGGAGGTAATACCCTACTTCCTACTTGATTGATCTTGATGAATATGAGTATTACAAGAGTTGATCTACCACGAGATCGTAATGGCTAAAACCCTAGATTTCTAGCCTGTACGACTATGATTATTCTTCCGACTAAGCCCTCCGGTTTATATAGACACCAGAGGGGACTAGGGTTGTACAAAGTCGGTTACAGAGAAAGGAATCTTCATATTTGTACGCCAAGCTTGCCTTCCACGTCAAGGAGAGTCCCATCCGGACACGGGAGAGAGTCTTTGGTCTTGTATCTTCACAGCCCACTAGTCCGGCCCATGTTCAACAGGCCAGACGTCCGAGGACCCCTAGTCCAGGACTCCCTCAGTAGCCCCTGAACCAGGCTTCAATGATGAGGTGTCCGGCGCGCAGATTGTCTTCGGCATTGCAAGGCGGGTTCCCCTTTCCGAATACTCCAAGATAGTCTTCGTACGCAACGAACGTGTCCGGATGTGCAACACAAGTACCACACTCAACCGCAGAGAGTATAATATTTCACGAGTCCAATCCGCTGACAACTTTTTGTAAGGTGACATCACGTCTGCTCGGTCATTATTTCGAACCGTTTTCATTTGCTGTTCCATGTTTCGAGATGCGGTTTTCATTGGCACGTCCTATCAAAGCAGAGATCGTGTCCCCTTATTGCGGGATTCTCATCAATACGGGCGTGGGTAATCCAACCGTGCCGTTTGCACAGCCCTTGGGAACAGGCGAGTTTTAAGGCGAGTGGGGAGTTGCTTGATATTCACTGCCTTTATAAGGAGATAAGGATTCCCTTTTCTTCACCCACGCTTTCTCTCTTTCTCTGCCCTTCCATTCTCGAGCTCTAGCGCCCAAGTCCTCATCTTTTTCACCTTAAGAAAGCACTCAATCATGTCCGGATCTGGAGCGCAAGGCAAGTGGATGGCCTCCTCCATCAAGGAGAAGGACATCACCGAGCTTCGGGAGGCCGGGTATCTGGCGAAAGAAATCGCCCACCGGCCTCCGGCCAAGGGGCAAGTCGTCCCCACCTCGAAGCTCAATGACAGGGTGGTGTTCATCCCCCATTTCGTCTGCGGGTTAGGTTTTCCTCTCCACCTTTTCGTCCACGGACTTATGTTCTATTACGGGTACAGGCTAGATTTCCATGATCTAGCCCCAAACTCCTTCCTCAACATCTCGGCATTTATTGTCGTGTGCGAGGCCTTCCTCCACATTCCTCCGCACTTCGGACTATGGCTCAAGATATTCAACGTGAAGCCGAAGGTGGTGGATGGTCAACACGCAGAGTGCGGGGGCGCCATGGTGAGCAAGATGCCCAACGTTACATGGCCCAAGGGTAATTTTGTGGAGACCGTCAAAGAGTGGCAGAAACTGTGGTTCTATATCACAGAGCCCCGCGACGCCACCTGGGCCGTGGCTCCCGAGTTCAATTCCGGAGCTCCAATGCGGCTCACCTCCTAGATAGAGAAGGGCCCAAATTGGTCTTCGTCGGACGAACTGATAGCGCTGCAAACACGCATCCAAAGCATGGTGGATAAAAACATCAAGCTCGTCAATGTGATCTAGGTGATGCTAGTTCGCCGGATCCTTCCATGCCAGAGCCGAACATGCCCTTTATGGGAATTTGATCCGAAGAAGCACCAAACCTTGGAAAGGCTCTTCGGAACCACTCGCGAATATGTCTGGAAGTTGCTCGTTAAAGGAAATGAGACCCCGCCGGACATAGACTCGGACCACAGGCACGATCTTGCCCATCCTGCCAGTGCGGTAAGTCTTTATCGTCTCAAGGTACATCCTCTACTTGCTAGTTCAAGGAAGATATCTAAACCATCGCTATTTATTTTTTCAGGTATGGACAGAGAAAGCGGAGCGGATTTGGTGTCTGGCTCCGCTGCCCGAGGAACTAGTCATCCTGCTCCTGGCGAAGATGCTGGTTCCGGCGCCCTACAAGGTGCCGGAGAAGAAGGCCAAGAAGAAGGCCAAGGGGGCCAAAAGTGGCCCTCGCCGCAACGGAGCTTCATACGTGTCGTCCGAAGACAAGACTCACTCCTCTACTGCCGAAGACGACGACGAGGAGAAGGAAGAAAGCAACTCTCCCCCTGATGGGGGAAGGAAGAAGTGGGCGGAAGGGCTCCCTCGCGGATAACTCCGCGTGGGACGTCGACAGCAGCCCAGAGCGACGCCCCCGAAGCAAGCCCCTGGCCGCATCGTAAGTACTAAAAACCCGTATACATCCATGTATCCGGCCTCTCCTCTACATGGTATTAACATGTTTAATTATGCTATTGCAGTTCGGCCCACGACAGCTCCCTGCGATCCTCATCAGGAGGATCGTTGGATTCAAAGGCGATGGCCAGCGAGTCACCGCCGGCCGCTCACTCTCCCACGGCCAAGGGTGACGATGAGGTGCTGTCCCAAAGGACCTTCCCAGGCCAGGGAGAGGTTCAGGAGGTCGTCAGGGTGGCGCCAGAGGGCGAAACCTCGGCCGCCGGACACATGGGGGAGCAGATCCCCATGGAGACTGGTGATGGGGCCATGTTCAGTTCGGCCCCCAACCGGATACGGATCCGGAGACCTATACGGCTCCAGAATCAGGCGAGCAGCCTCCTTCAGAGAAGGAGGTGTGCCTATCCCGTCGGTGACCTCTGTCCAACCACAGGCACCGGATAATCTGTTGGAAGCGCTATGAGGCGCTTCCATTGTGGAGGAACACCGTATCCTTATGGGTACGAAGATTCAGAGGGTTCAGTCCATCAAGAGCGGACTGACCGAAGCCTGCGGCAGCCTGCTGACAGGCTTTGATGTAAGCGACGCAAAAGAAAAAGTCCTAGTATAGACAAAAGCCCCTGAGACACTGTCCGGTGTTCGGAAAGAAAAGCCGGAGATAGGATCAATTTATTTTCATAGGAAACTAACTAAAAGATGTCTTATATGAATAAGCAGGCGTCGTTGCTGGCCGCAACCTCTCATGCTGCGGAGGTCTCCGGACTAAAGCAGAGTCTGGAGTGGGCCGAAGAAGAACTCGGCCTTGTAAAAAGGCAGCTAGAGGACAAGCAAGGTATGTTGCAGCTTGCTGTATATTCAGGAAGAATGACTGATGTGTATTGACTGTACTGCCATAATATTTGTAGGAGCGGCAACCGAGGTCGAGGTCCTTAAAAAGGCCCTGGCCGAGGCCGAGGAGAGAGCTGCAAGGGAACAAGCCGCTAGTAAGAAGCACGAGGCCAGGCTTGATGAGGTCCAGCAAGAGCTCCAAGATGCCGTGAAGAAATGTGAGACCTTGGAGCGCGATGTTTCGGCTCAAGAGACCGAACTCGCCAAGGCTCGCCAAAGCGCGGAAGCGGCCCAAGTTGAAGCCCAGGGCGCCCTCCAGGAGATCCAGGAGGCCAAAAGATCACGGAGGGTAAGGCGTTTAGTATGCAAAGCAAGTATGTGGAGAAGAAGTATCTGTTACAAACCCGGATTTGGAGTTGGCGTTTGCGGATCTGCCGCGCAGTATTTCTGACGCTGCGGAATTCTTCCGAGCCGAAGAAGGGAGCTCAACGGAGAAGCTATTCTGGTCGCAATACCTTGCGCCAGAACATCCGGTGCCCTTTAGCGATCAGCAAAAACAGCTGGTCGAGCTGCATAGGGTGGCTGAACTGGCCATGAAGGATCTAATAATCCGGCTGTGGCCTCCCGAAGCTATACCCAGCAGCTACTTCGGGCTCGTGAAGCGGCTGGTGAATTCCTGCCCTCGGCTGGACGTCGTCAAGCGGTCGGTCTGCATCGAGGGCGCACGCATGGCCTTCGCCCGCGTCAAGGTGTGGTGGGCGAAGATGGACGCTGTCAAGCTTGTGACCGAGGGACCGCCTGAGGGCAAGGAGCACCGCACGCCCGAGCGGTATTTTGAAGACGTCCTGGAGGGGTCTCGTATTGTGGCGACGCAATGTGCGCAAGACATTATTTTCGAATGAATACATTCATGTTGTCACTCCCTTGTATGATGAAAGAAAGTCTTTATGTAATATAATGTTTGTTTAAAAAAATTCACCTCCTGTGCGGCCGTATTGTGTGAAATCTGAGAGTTGGCCAGTCGTTGGCTTCTGCCCCCACGTAGGTAGTACGGGGGTGTTCGGGATGTAATCTAAACACTCTTGATCCAATTGTTTGGTCCTTGAAGGAGGTGTTTAGCGCAACGAACCAGGCAATCGGACTATGCGGCTTTAGCACCCTCACTTAGCCATGGGAGTTTGACAATAAAAATGTAGGCGCAGCCCCTAGTATCTGAACTAGGATGCTGTAAGCACCTGATCGGGTAAGTACCGATCCCTCGCATAATGCGGAAAAAATCTCTAAAGATTTGAGACCTCCGAAGAGCTGACAGGCTCTCGCCGCATCATGACAGTCAGTTTTCGGCTTTCTCTACTGAGGTGCTCATCCGGGTAAATCAGGGCACAATCGCAGTAGTTCTCCCTTTACTACCCTAGCCGATATAACGGAACGTAAGGTAGCAAGCACAGGAGCCGGGCAACCCAACTATTGACCAAAGACATGATTCGGAGCCAATGCATATAGTGCTAAATTCGGGGTGCCGAACTATACTGTAAAAAGTGTTCGGACATTGTTGCCATATTGCGGGGTGCTATGAAGCCCCTGGCAAATTGAAACGTACCAAAGTGTACGGGTGCTATTTGATAAAGTTATCAAAAAAGAAAAGAAGAAAGGGTAGTAAGCAAGAGCCGTAGAATTTGGGCCGCAAACTGTTTCTATTATAATTTGGTTAATACGTCAAAGCGCATTCGTACGAGTAGTGCAATAAGCAATAGGCTATTTAATATGCCACAACCAAGGGAGAGCTGCGTGTGGGTCCTGAAAGTAGGTAGAGTGGTCGTTTAAAGAGACCACCTGGAAATTCCCCTATACGTCTATGCTTACTGCCATCTTGGTGTATTTATCCTTCGAAAGGACCTGTGATCAGGCCATCAAGGAAGGCCTGTGGAAAAGAAACCTGAAAGGGAGAAAAAGGAAGCAGCAAAAGTATGTGTGTCCGGGGGCGGTCGAGCCGTATTGTGGATCACAAGCTAGTTATGCCTCCGTCTATGCCCATGGTATTTTGAGTGCGTAGTTATGTACGCGCGGTACGAATGCCGCCACTTGATCGGGACTAGGACGGAGGCTGAATTGCTAGTCGAGCTCTTGACGAGCCGAGCTGTCCTGCTGCAGAATAGTTCGGACTCTCTTGACAGTGTCCAGGAGGTCGGCCGCTGAATTAAGGTTCTTCTTGAAAAGGCCGCTCTGTACTTGTGCTGCAAAGGCAGCGGTGTGCTCCTCAGTGCGAAGGGAGCGTTCCATGTTTCCATTAACTGTTATGATGCCGCGTGGTCTGGGCATCTTGAGTTTGAGATAAGCATAGTGTGGCACCGTGTTGAATCAAGCAAATGCGATTCGTCCAAATAGTGCATGATAGCCGTTGCGAAAGGGGACGATATCGAAGATTAACTCTTCACTTCGGAAGTTGTCCGGAGATCTGAAGACAACCTCTAGTGTGATTGAGCCCGTACAGCTGGCCTCTACACCTGGTATGACTCCTTTAAAGGTGGTCTTTGTGGGCTTGATCCATGATGGATTAATGCCCATTTTGCCCACTGTATCCTGATAGAGCAGGTTGAGGTTGCTACCACTGTACATGAGGACTCGCGTCAGGTGGAATCCATCAATTATTGGGTCAAGGACCAGCGCGGCCGAACCGCCATGACGGATAATGGTCGGATGATCCCGACGATCGAAGGTAATCGGGCATGACGACCATGGATTAAATTTTGGGGCGCCTGGCTCTATCGCATAGACGTCCCTGAGCGCGCGCTTGCGCTCCCTCTTGGGGATGTGGGTAGCGTATATCATGTTCACTGTTTTGACCTGAGGGGGAAACTTCTTCTGTCCCCCTGTGTTCAGTGGCCGGGGCTCCTCGTCATCATCCTCGCTTTGCGATCCCTTCTCCTTGTTTTCGGCATTTAACTTGTCGGCCTGTTTAAAAACCCAGCAATCCCTGTTGGTATGGTTGGCTGGTTTTTCTGGGGTGCCATGGATCTGGCACGGACGATCGAGTATGCGGTCCAAACTGGATGGTCCCGAGTTGTTTCTTTTATATGGCTTTTTCTGCTGACTGGACTTGGAGCCACTGAATCCGGCGTTGACTGTAGTGTCATCGGTGTTATCAACATTGCTTCGACGTTTGTGCCTATTGCGTCGGAGCTTGCCGTTGTTGTTTTTGACCTCGGAGGTGCCCGCTTCGCTTGCCGTGTTTTTGCTATGGGCCAGCCAACTATCCTCACCCACACAAAAGCGGGTCATGAGTGTCGTGAGGGCTGCCATGGACTTCGGCTTTTCTTGGCCGAGGTGGCGGGCGATCCATTCAGCGCGGATGCTGTGTTTAAAGGCCGATGGGGCTTCGGCATCTGGACAGTTGACGATCTGGTTCTTTTTAGCTAGGAACCTAGTCCAGAATTTCCTGGCTGACTCTTCGGGCTGTTGAACTATGTGACTTAAGTCATCGGCATCTGGTGGCCGGACATATGTACCTTGGAAGTTGTCGTGGAAGGCGTCTTTCAAATCCTCCAAGCCGCCAATAGAGTTTTCAGGCAGACTGTTTAACCAGTGTCGAGCTGGCCCTTTGAGTTTTAATGGGAGGTATTTGATGGCGTGGAGGTCATCTCCACAGGCCATATGGATATTGTCGGCGTCCTGGGAACGGGGGTCCCCAGACTTGCCTGCCTGCGGCCCACGGCGTGGCTCCATCGGCGGCCCCGTACGGCCCATCTTCACCAACAAACACTCAAGACCCTCGCGAGGGGACAAGCCTCGCGAGGCGGACGACTGCTACCTCTTGATCACTGTGTTGGTTTTCCCTTGAAGAGGAAAGGGTGATGCAGTAAAGTAGCGTAAGTATTTCCCTCAGTTTTTTAGAACCAAGGTATCAATCCAGTAGGAGACCACGCTCAAGTCCCACGCACCTACACAAACAAATAAGAACCTCACAACCAGCGCGATAAAGGGGTTGTCAATCCCTTCAGGGTCACTTACGAGAGTGAGATCTGATAGATATGATAAGGTATTTTTATGATAAAGAGAAATAAAGATGCAAAGTAAAATAAAAGGCAATGGAAATAGCTAAGTGTTGGAAGATTAATATGATGGAAAATAGACCCAGGGGCCATAGGTTTCACTAGTGGCTTCTCTCAAGATAGCATAAGTATTACGATGGGTAAACAAATTACTGTCGAGCAATTGATAGAATTGAGCATAGTTATGAGAATATCTAGGTATGATCATGTATATAGGCATCACGTCCGCGACAAGTAGACCGATACGATTCTGCATCTACTACTATTACTCCACACATCGACCGCTATCCAGCATGCATCTAGAGTATTAAGTTCATAAGAACAGAGTAATGCTTTAAGCAAGATGACATGATGTAGAGGGATAAACTCATACAATATGATATAAACCCCATCTTTTTATCCTCGATGGCAACAATACAATACGTGCCTTGCTGCACCTGCTGTCACTGGGAAAGGACACCGCAAGATTGAACCCAAAGCTAAGCACTTCTCCCATTGCAAGAAAGATCAATCTAGTAGGCCAAACCAAACTGATAATTCGAAGAGACTAGCAAAGATAACCAATCATACATAAAAGAATTTAGAGGAGATTCAAATATTGTTCACAGATAATCTTGATCATAAACCCACAATTCATTGGATCCCGACAAACACACTGCAAAAGAAGATTACATTGAATAGATCTCCAAGAGAATCGAGGAGAACTTTGTATTGAGATCCAAAGAGAGAGAATAAGCCATCTAGCTAATAACTATGGACCCGAAGGTCTAAGGTTAACTACTCACACATCATCGGAGAGGCTATGGTGTTGATGTAGAAGCCCTCCGTGATCAATGCCCCCTCCGGCGGAGCACCGAAAAAGGCCCCAAGATGGGATCTTACAGGTACAGAAGGTTGCGGCGGTGGAAATAGGTTTTTGGCTCCGTCTCTAATAGTTTGGGGGTACGTGGGTATATATAGGAGGAAGAAGTATGTCGGTGGATCAACGTGGGCCCCACGAGGGTGGAGGGCGTGCCTGGGGGGTAGGCGCGCCCCCTGCCTCGTGCTCTCCTCGTTGATTGCTTTGCGTAGACTCCAAGTCCTCTAGATCACGTTTGTTCCGAAAATCACGTTCCTAAAGGTTTCATTCCGTTTGGACTCCGTTTGATATGCTTTTCCTTCGAAACACTGAAATAGGCAAAAAACAGCAATTCGGGCTGGACCTCCGGTTAATAGGGTAGCCCCAAAAATAATATAAAAGTGTACAATAAAGCCCATTAAACATCCAAAATAGAATATAATATAGCATGGAACAATCAAAAATTATAGATACGTTGGAGACATATCAAGCATCCCCAAGCTTAATTCCTGCTCGTCCTCGAGTAGGTAAATGGTAAAAACAGAATATTTGATGTGGAATGCTACTTAGCATAATTTTCAATGTAATTCTGTTATTTGTGGTATGAATATTCAGATCCGAAATATTCAAGATAAAAGTTTAATATTGACATAAAAAATAATAATACTTCAAGCATACTAACTAAGCAATTATGTCTTATCAAAATAACATGGCCAAAGAAAGTTATCCCTACAAAATCATATAGTCTGGCTATGCTCTATCTTCACCACACAAAGTATTTAAATCATGCACAACCCCGATGACAAGCCAAGCAATTGTTTCATACTTTTGGTGTTCTCAAACTTTTTCAATCTTCATGCAATACATGAGCGTGAGCCATGGACATAGCACTATATGTGGAATAGAATGGTGGTTGTGGAGAAGACAAAAAAGGTGAAGATAGTCTCACATCAACTAGGCGTGTCAACAGGCTATGGAGATGCCCATCAATAGATATCAATGTGAGTGAGTAGGGATTGCCATGCAACGGATGCACTAGAGCTATAAGTATATGAAAGCTCAACAAAAGAAACTAAGTGGGTGTGCATCCAACTCGCTTGCTCACGAAGACCTAGGGCATTTTGAGGAAGCCCATCATTGGAATATACAAGCCAAGTTCTATAATGAAAAATTCCCACTAGTATATGAAAGTGATATCATAGGAGACTCTCTATCATGAAGATCATGGTGCTACTTTGAAGCACAAGTGTGGTAAAAGGATAGTAGCATTGTCCCTTCTCTCTTTTTCTCTAATTTTTTTCTTTGGGCCTTTTCTATTTTTTTATGGCCTCTTTTTTTTAGTCCGGAGTCTCATCCCGACTTATGGGGGAATCATAGTCTCCATCATCCTTTCCTCACTTGGGACAATGCTCTAATAATGATGATCAACACACTTTTATTTTCCTTACAACTCAATACTTACAACAATATATGACTTTATGTGAATGCCTCCGGAGGTGTACCGGGATATGCAATGAATCAAGAGTGACATGTATGAAAGAATTATGAACGGTGGCTTTGCCACAAATACGGTGTCAACTACATGATCATGCAAAGCAATATGACAATGATGGAGCGTGTCATAGTAAACAGAACGGTGGTAAGTTGCATGGCAATATATCTCGGAATGGCTATGGAAATGCCATGATAGGTAGGTATGGTGGCTGTTTTGAGGAAGGTATATGGTGGATGCATGATACCGGCGAAAATTGCACAGTATTAGAGAGGCTAGCAATGGTGGAAAGATGAAAAGTGTGTATAATCCATGGACTCATCATTAGTCATAAAGAACTCATATACTTATTGCAAATATCTACAAGTTATCAAAGCAAAGTATTACGCGCATGCTCCTAGGGGGATAGATTGGTAGGAAAAGACCATCGCTCGTCCCTGACGGCTAGTCATAAGGAAGACAATCAATAAATAAATCATGCTCCGACTTCATCACATAACGGTTCACCATACGTGCATGCTACGGGAATCACAAACTTTAACACAAGTATTTTTCAAATTCACAACTACTCAACTAGCATGACTCTAATATCACCATCTTCATATCTCAAAACAATTATCAAACTTCTCATAGCATTCAACACACTCATAAGAATTTTTTTACTAATCTTGGATGCCTATCACTTTAGGACTAATTTCCGAATTTAAGAAAATTACCATGCTGTTTTGTAGGACTCTCAAAATAATATAAGTGAAGCATGAGAGAACAATAGTTTCTATAAAACAAATCCACCACCGTGCTCTAAAAGATATAAGTGAAGCACTAGAGCAAAAACTATATAGCTCAAAAGATATAAGTGAAGCACATAGAGTATTCTAATAAATTCCGAATCATGTGTGTCTCTCTCAAAAGGTGTGTACAGCAAGGATGATTGTGGTAAACTAAAAAGCAAAGACTCAAATTGTACAAGACTCTCCAAGCAAAACACATATCATGTGGTGAATAAAAATATAGCTCCAAGTAAAGTTACCGATGGACGAAGACGAAAGAGGGGATGCCTTCCGGGGCATCCCCAAGCTTTGGCTTTTTGGTGTCCTTAGATTATCTTGGGGTGCCATGGGCATCCCCAAGCTTAGTATCTTGCCACTCCTTGTTCCATAATCCATCAAATCTTTTACCCAAAACTTGAAAACTTCACAACACAAAACTTAACAGAAAATCTCGTGAGCTCCCTTAGCGAAAGAAAACAAAACACCACTTCAAGGTACTGTATTGAACTCATTCTTTATTTATATTGGTGTTAAACCTACTGTATTCCAACTTCTCTATGGTTTGTAAACTCTTTTACTAGCCATAGATTCATCAAAATAAGCAAACAACACACAAAAAACAGAATCTGTCAAAAACAGAACAGTCTGAAGTAATCTGTAACTAACGCAAACTTCTAGAACTCAGAAAAATCTACCAAAATAGTATGACCTAGAAAATTTGTTTATTGATCTACTGCAATTGGAATCAGTATTTTATCACGTTCTGGTGATTTTTAACAATTGTTTTAGTGAACAGAAAGTTTCTGGAATTTTCAGCAAGATCAAATAACTATCATCCAAGAAGATCCTATAGGTTTAACTTGGCACAAACACTAATTAAAACATAAAAACACATATAACCAGAGGCTAGAACAAAAAATTATTCCTAAACATAAGCAAAAAGCAAAAAACTAAAAATAAAATTGGGTTGCCTCCCAACAAGCGCTATCGTTTAACGCCCCTAGGTAGGCATAAAAGCAAGGATAGATCTAGGTATTGCCATCTTTGGTAGGCAATTCTTCAATGAGGCATCTGTCCTCCTTGGGAGTTTCTTTCTTTTTATTAATTAGCAAACTTTTAGGCACAAAATAAAAAAATCATTTGTAGCAAATGGTTCCTTAATGATAGCAAAAAGATCGGGATGAATACTTATAGATTTGAGATCCGCAGTTTCCTTACTAGAGGGTTCACCCTTATTTTTAGGAACATACATAAGCTTGGCAATTTTCGTTGGAGGACTAGGAGTATTTTTTACAGAAGAAAAAGCGGTTCCCAAGTTGGTAATGATACCCTCAAGTTCATCGATTCTAGTAGAATCCTGATTTATTCTTTCATTCAAGTTCGTCAATGCATCTCGAGTATTAAGTTCATAAGAACAGAGTAATGCTTTAAGCAAGATCACAACTTGAGGGTATCATTACCAACTTGGGAACCGCTTTTTCTTCCGTAAAAAATACTCCTAGTCCTCCAACGAAAATTGCCAAGCTTATGTATGTTCCTAAAAATAAGGGTGAACCCTCTAGTAAGGAAACTGCGGATCTCAAATCTATAAGTATTCATCCCGATCTTTTTGCTATCATTAAGGAACCATTTGCTACAAATGAATTTTTTTATTTTGTGCCTAAAAGTTTGATAATTAATATAAATAAATAAACTCCCAAGGAGGACAGATGCCTCATTGAAGAATTGCCTACCAAAGATGGCAATACCTAGATCTATCCTTGCTTTTATGCCTACCTAGGGGCGTTAAACGATAGCGCTTGTTGGGAGGCAACCCAATTTTATTTTTAGTTTTTTGCTTTTTGCTTATGTTTAGGAATAATTTTTTGTTCTAGCCTCTGGTTATATGTGTTTTTATGTTTTAATTAGTGTTTGTGGCAAGTTAAACCTATAGGATCTTCTTGGATGATAGTTATTTGATCTTGCTGAAAATTCCAGAAACTTTCTGTTCACAAAAATAATTGTTAAAAATCACCAGAACGTGATAAAATATTGATTCCAATTGCTGCTGATCAAGAAAAACAAATTCTAGGTCGTCCTATTTTGGCTGAATTTTTGAAGTTCCAGAAGTTTGCGTTAGTTACAGATTACTACAGACTGTTCTGTTTTTGACAGATTCTGTTTTCGTGTGTTGTTTGCTTGTTTTGATGAATCTATGGCTGGTAAAATAGTTTATAAACCATAGAGAAGTTGGAATACAGTAGGTTTAACACCAATATAAATAAAGAATGAGTTCATTACAGTACCTTGAAGTGGTCTTTTGTTTTCTTTCGCTAACGGAGCTCACGAGATTTTCTGCTGAGTTTTGTGTTGTGAAGTTTTGAAGTTTTGGGTGAAAGATTTGATGGATTATGGAACAAGGAGTGGCAAGAGCCTAAGATTGGGGATGCCCATGGCACCCCAAGATAATCTAAGGACACCTAAAAGCCAAAGCTTGGGGATGCCCCGGAAGGCATCTCCTCTTTCGTCTACTTCCATCGGTAACTTTACTTGGAGCTATATTTTTATTCACCACATGATATGTGTTTTGCTTGGAGTGTCTTGTATTATTTGAGTCTTTATTTGTTAGTTTACCACAATCATCCTTGCTGAACACACCTTTTGAGAGAGTCACACTTGATTCGGAATTTATTAGAATACTCTATGTGCTTCACTTATATTTTTTTGAGCTATATAGTTTTTGCTCTAGTGCTTCACTTATATCTTTTAGAGCACGGTAGTGGATTTGTTTTATAGAAACTATTGATCTCTCATGCTTCACTTATATTATTTTCAGAGTCTTGAAATAGCATGGCAATTTCCTTTAATTAATATCATGAGAAATTTGATCCTTGATAATTGTTTTGAGATATAAAGGTAGTAATATCATAGTTGTGCTAGTTGAGTAATTGTGGAATTGAAAAATACATGTGTTGGAGTTTGTGATTCCCGTAGCATGCACGTATGGTGAACCGTTATGTAACGAAGTCGGAGCATGAAGTATTTATTGATTGTCTTCCTTTGTGTGGCGATCGGGATCGCGCGATGGTTAACTCCTACCAACCCTTCTCCTAGGAGCATGCGTAGTGGTACTTTGCTTCGAGGGCTAATAACTTTTTGCAATAAGTATATGAGTTCTTTATGACTAATGTGAGTCCATGGATTATACACACACTTACCTTTCCGCAATTTTCTAGCCTCTTCGGTACCGCGCATTGCCCTTTCTCACCTTGAGAGTTGGTGCAAACTTCGCCGGTGCATCCAAACCCCGTGATATGATATGCTCTATCACACATAAACTTCCTTATATCTTCCTCAAAACAGCCACCATACCTACCTATCATGGCATTTCCATAGCCATTCCGAGATACATTGCCATGCAACTTTCCACCGTTTCTTTTATCGTGACATACTCCATCATTGTCATATTGCTTTGCATGATCATGTAGTTGACATTGTATTTGTGGCAAAGCCACCGTTCATAATTCTTTCATACATGTCGCTCTTGGTTCATTGCATATCCCGGTACACCGCCGGAGGCATTCATATAGAGTCATATTTTGTTCTAAGTATTGAGTTGTAATTCATGAGTTGTAAGTAAATAAAAGTGTGATGATCATCATTATTAGAGCATTGTCCCAAGTGAGGAAAGGATGATGGAGACTATGATTCCCCCACAAGTAGGGATGAGACTCCGGACTTAAAAAAAAGAGGCCATAAAAAAAGAGAAAAGGCCCAAATAAAAAAAATGACGAGAGAAAAAGAGAGAAGGGACAATGTTACTATCCTTTTACCACACTTGTGCTTCAAAGTAGCACCGTGATCTTCATAATAGAGAGTCTCTCATTTTATCACTTTCATATACTAGTGGGAAATTTCATTATAGAACTTGGCTTGTATATTCCAATGAGGGCTTCCTCAAATGCCCGAGGTCTTCGTGAGCAAGCAAGTTGGATGCACACCCACTTAGTTTTCTTTTTGAGCTTTCATACACTTATAGCTCTAGTGCATCCGTTGCATGGCAATCCCTACTCCTCGCATTAACATCAATTGATGGGCATGTCCATAGCCCGTTAATTAGCCTCGTTGATGTGAGACTTTCTTCTTTTTTTGTCTTCCCACATAACCCCTACCATCATACCTTATTCCACCATAGTGCTATATCCATGGCTTGCGCTCATGTATTGCGTAAGAATTGAAAAGGCTGAAGCGCGTTAAAAGTATGAACCAATTGCTTGGCCAAAACCGGGGTCGTACATGATATGAATATTTTGTGTGGGGAAGATGGAGCATAGCCAGACTATATGATTTTGTAGGGCTAACTTGCTTTGGCTACGTTATTTTGATAAGACATAATTGCTTAGTTAGTATGCTTGAAGTATTATTGTTTTTATGTCAACATTAAACTTTTATCTTGAATCATATCAAATCTGAACATTCATGCCACAATAAGAAGGATTATGTTGAAATTATGCCAAGTAGCATTCCACATCAAAAATTCTGTTTTTATCATTTACCTACTCGAGGACGAGCAGGAATTAAGCTTGGGGATGCTTGATATGTCTCCAACGTATCTATAATTTTTTATTGTTCCATGCTATATTATATTCTATTTTGGACATTATTGGGCTTTATTATACACTTTTATATTATTTTTGGGACTAACCTATTAACCAGAGGCCCAGCCCAGTTGTAACAGCCCCAAAATTGGGTTATCAATTTTTGTGTTGTTATTCTCTCCTGGCACTCATTTTCAAAATTTTCTCCTGAGTTTGCTGGATGACCCTGAGAAAAATTTGTCATTTCCAACCTTTCAAAATCCTGCTCATGTCTTTTTCAGTGGGCAAGACCTCATTTGCATCAGCTCAATTCCTCCTTAACCCTAATTCCAAATTTTTGGAATTTGGATATGTCCTTTGTGCTTACAAAGGAGCCATCATTTTCTTTGTTCTGTTGATCCTCCCCATTGATCCCAGAGATCATCCTGTCTTTCTTAACCTTGGATATGCAAAAATATTGCTAAGTCCAATGCAATATTTTTGAATTATGATTTATTCCTTTTCTTGCCTTTCTGAGGAATAAAATCCAAAGGCATATCTAGCCATCTCCTAAATTCATGAGAATTGGTGGAGTTGATGCTTATGCCTAATCCAAGCTCTGGCAAGTATATTGGCCATAATTAAATAAGGACAATTGCATTTTCCTATTTAATGCCAATATTGCATTTCTGCCAATTTCCAAAGGAACTACTATTTTTATACCAGAGAAAATTCCCACATAAATTGTGGAGCTTGTCCTTGCTATATAATCACTAGTTCCATCCTAATATCATGATTCCACAATTTAAAATTTGGCACATGATCCAATGCAAGTTTCTGCCTTCTCTGAAATTTTGCAAAGGAAGTGCTTTATTGTTAAATCCAATTGAGCTGCAATTTGGCAGGGTGTTTAACATTGATAAATAACCCATGTATGCCAAATATGAGCTCAATCCATTCATCCTAGCTCCCTGTGCAATTTTTCAAAGTTTCTGACCAGAATGCAACTTTGTGAAGGAAGTACCTTCATAGAGTTTCAAAATGGGATGAAACTTTGCCATCCTCTCCTATATCGCAAATCATCATCCTCCACCCAAATTCAGTTCATTTCATTGAACTATGTGAGCACAGGAGCAATTCTTGTTTTCTGTCCAAATTTTCAGTTTGTGAAGCAAGTGTATTTTATCTTGCTCCATTATGGCTGATAATTTTTCCAGGCCTTCTCCTACTCATATAACATATCTCCACAAGATTGTGGCTCATTTCACTTGACCAATTGCCCTGAGGATTTTTCTGAAGTTTTTGGACAGAAATGATAGTTGTGAAGGAAGTACCATTTTGGTGAGATCCATTTGGTATGAACTCTTTACAGCATCATGGTATGTTCAAATCATCAGGCTTTGCCAAGTTATAGCCCAATCCATCACTCCTAGTGAGTGGTTCATCATGATTAAGTTTCTGGGTCAGTTTTGGTGGTTGTACAGCAACTATGGTAAATAGTTGTCCAGTTTACCTCAAAACTCCCAGGACCGTAGTCCTTTCTACCCTAAGCCTCCCAGACAACCAGTTTACCATTTACCCTCTTGTTTAATCTCTAGGATGTTGCCAAGTTTGCAACAGGAAACTTGTGGAGCTTGTTTCACTCATCTCCATTTGTCTCTGCTAGATCTTTCACCATGGTAATACTCCACTCTGGAAGGACTTCGCGGTAGACATGAACTTACATCAGTAAAAACCCCAGAGTGCGCCATGCCAGTGGTGACTACGAGGGCAGCCAGCCAAAACGGTGGTCTAGCCACTGTTCTCGTCGGCAGTGCTGCTCCGACCGCCTCTGGCCTCGCCATTAATGTCCAGTAGCCCCCCCTCGGCGTCGTCTTCCCTCTGGACCTCTGGCCCCCTTCGTTTTCTTCTCCGGCGAGTCGTGCCAACGACCGAAACAGTGC
>NC_057808.1:197597033-197604069 GCF_018294505.1 Triticum aestivum | reverse complement strand
CTGGAGATCATCAGCAGCCTCTCCCCGCCTCTACACCTCCCCCACCCCTCCTCTCGTCCCCGGAATCGCTCCTCGACCTCCACCGTTGCCATAGCCGCCGCCTCGGGTCTCCCCCGATTCCGGCGATGCCGTGCTTCCCTCTCCGTTCCCTCACCACCACCGCACCCCCCATGCTCCATTGAGCCGCCCCATAGCCCCGGCTTCCTCTCTCCCTCACCAGAACCCCGTGTTCACCGGCGGCCGAACCAACCCTCCGTCGTGGGCCGTGCAGCTCCCTCCCCGGTGTTCCTCGGCGGAAGCTAGCACCACCCCGAGGTGCCCCTCGCCGGCCTGAGCATTTTGGTAGGTCGCACCACCCGCGAGGTGGACGGAGTCGCCGGCGATCCTCGTCGGGGCGATCCCCTGCCTCGGCTCGTCGCGCCCCCGAGCGGGAAGAAGAAGAAGGCCAGGCGGGCTCCGCCCAGCGTTGACCCTGTCTCTGGGCCCCGCCTGTCGGCCTCTGCATGCTGACCGGGCCGGCTCGCTGAGCGGGCGTAAGTGGAGACGTCCCGCGCGAATGCGCTTTCGTTTTTCAAAAGCGTACTTCGTCGCGGCTTCAGAGAGAAATGCGTTTTCGTTTTCTAAAAACGTACTTTCTGTCGCGTGCGGTCCGTAATGCGCTTTCCTTTAGTTGAAAGCGTATTCCTCCTCTTCTTTGGGCCAGAATGCGCTTTCCTCTCTGGAAAGCGTATTTCTGAGAAAGAAGCGATCTGTTTTCTGTCAGGGGCCAGTTTGTAAGGATTTTCTTTACAGATAGCTCCCTGGTAGTTAAACGGTCATATCTTTTTACCCGTAGCTCCGAATCAGGTGATTCCAAAGCCCACGTCTTCGTTTCATCGAGCCCGTTCCATTGATATGATTTTCATAATATTTTCACCCAGTGAAAATGACCATTTTGCCCTTGCCTGTAAACAGCCCCCTCCGAGAGAGAACTGTTTCCGGCAAATCTTTTTGCGATCATTTCACACTTCTTCCCGGAGTATTTGTCGACCCCCAGGCAAGCCAACCTCTTATCATGAGCCCCAAACTTGCATGTTGACTTTGCTTGCACCTTGTGTGTGTGTAGTTGCAGTTGTTTCATATCATTTTCATCTGCAGTTATTCCTTTATGCCTGTCATGCATGCTTGCGTTTTCGTGATATCTTTTGCCATGCTAATTAAAATGTTGTTATTGATAATGCCATGTCACTACTCTACTTTATTTGCATGTCATCGTTATACAATGTTGTGAGGAATGTAATGCACCGTTGATATGCTATTACTTGGTATTGTCATGTTGTTTATGCTATAGCTGTGCACTTGAGTAGTTCAATATTTTGTTCATGCAATCGTATGCTGCATGCTCATTGTTGCATTCATGTTCATGATGATAGAGAAGGAATTCAAATGACTTAATAATAACAAACCTCCTCCGTCATCGATGGGATCGAGTCATAGTGCCACCAAATCAAACTTTTTCAGTGCAGCCACATTTGCCTTTGTGGAAAGGCCTTAATGCGAGCTATTGTCGTGACCTCTCGCCGGTGCCTCCCACTAGGGAAGGTTATGGGCGTGCTTACCCTGATCAGGTAAGCGGACATAACCTTGTGTGCTCGTTTTTGAGATTTTTGGTACCAGTCCCCGAGTGGGAGTGCCCCGAGTGGGAGTTGACCACGACGGTGGTCGGGGTGTCTTTGGTAGACACGGGGCCACCCAGGACCAGCCCGTTGGGGATTGGGTCGGAGTGGCCGGGAGAGCGTCATGGCAGTAGGTTGGTTTCGTCGGAATGCCGTTGGTCCACCCGAATGGGATGATGAGGCCATGGGTTCCGTGGTGTGGGTACAGTGTGCTACCTCTGCAGAGTGTATAAAGTCTATCGATAGCAACAGTTCGTAGTAGGTCCCACTATCAGGTCTTGGTCGAAATGGAGGATAAACCTGAAATAATTAAATTGGTAAATAAATATGTGATAACAAGAATATGGTAACTTGAACTATGAGATATTCGTGAGGAGTCACAACGATATCTTGATGATGAGATAAGTGGTTGTGATCGCCATAAGGATCACGGGCCAAATGTTGGTCGTGGTTGTGATCGCCGTAAGGATCACGGTTGGAGACCAAGTGTTGGTCGTGGTTGTGATCGCCGTAAGGATCACGAGTTGTTCTTGAGAAAGACTACTTTGGTGGTGTGTTTGTGATCCAGAGATGATCACAGTTGATAAGAGAGTCCGAGGGACTCGGTGCACAAGTTTGGTTGCATTGCTGGAATAATATATCATTATTTGCATTTAAAGAACCATGATAGAACAGAAGATGATTGCATAATGTTAACATGCTATGTCTGCATTGGATATTATTGGTGGTTTATTTTCAGCATAGTTTCTTGATGCCATGCTATGCTTTGATTGACATGTTAAGTTATGCCATGATTGAGATAAAATTCTATATTTTGCTATTACAATGTTATAATCATGTTCTGATATGCCATGTCATTGCCATGTTAGTAGATGTTATGATTTTGTTCATGCTTAGTTGATTTTTATCATGCCATGTTTAGTAATTGATATGAGATAGGGTGTTGCATGCGCTCGGTTCTTGCTTTGTCTGCAGCTTGTTTGGATGTATGTATTTGGTTGTCTTGCAAGTACATTCAATGTACTGACCTGGCGTGTCATGCCAGTTTTGTAGGTCGTACCTGTATTGCTCGCTTGATCCGTCATGCTAGGCCGTAATCTTGCCAGTCCTTTGAGTTGTGGAGCCCAGCCAGAGTTGTTATGCTGCCAAAACAAGACTTCCGCCGCCATTTTTATCAGACTTCCGCTGTCATTTAATAACCTTAGGGCTATGCCAGATAATTGTATTCATCAATGATGTAATCTCATATACATGTATTTGATGAATATTTTTGTACCTGGAATGCTGTATTATGGACCTGTCGTGCGTCAGGTGTTATCCCGGGCTGTGTGCGAAGGCCCCCTGCTCCATGCGGATCGGGGTGCCACAGGGCATGGTATCAGAGCAGCCAGGCTGGCATAGGTTATCCTAGTATTAGATCACCGCTCCCATTAACCAGTAATGGCCCTAAGGGATTTGACCCATCCCTGCATCCGGCATGGCCACTGTTAATCAACAGGTGGTGCAGTCAGGACCGACATGTCCTCACCCCGTTGTCCCCGCCTAGTTATCCGTGGCACGAATAGCAACCATATCCTTTCGGGTCGGCCACACCGCTCACCCTTCGCCATTAAGGGAAAGGGGCGGGCGTTGCGGGCATGTCTCGCATAGCTGCCTATAAAAGCCCCCTTTCCGCTCGCCGTATCGCTCACCCCTCAGTCAACCATGTCCCTGCAGAGAAGCCTAGCTAGTAGCACTCCAGTCATGACTGGCACCTTCAAAGCTCCCAAGTTTCACAGCCGCACCGATGCCGTCAACCACCCCGGCTTTCCACCCCTTCTTGCTGAGATGCTCACCAAAGCCTTTGGCTGTAAGGCTAGCCCCGATTACCTGGTGTTCCAATCGGCACCCGTCCCTCACCTTCATCGCTTCAATGCAAGAGTGTGCTTCAGCCTAGCAGCGGATGGCCAGCCATTGGTTTTTCAGGGTAGAGCTATGCCTACCTCTGATTTAGCCATTCAGGCTGCTGCTGTGGAGGCTATGCTTCACCTCCGAACCAGATACCCGCATATGGCAGCAAGGCGTGATTTCTGCTTCTACCCCATTGTGATAGAGGTAGGAATGCAGCCTTCTCCCGCTAGCCAAGGACATGACCCCGCAATCGCTCGCCTGGTGCAGTATATTACCGCCCAGGGGATGATGATTTCCCAGATGCTTGCCGAGTTTCGAACTCTGGACAATGATGCGGTACGAGTCGTCAAGGAAGCTTACCGTGAGTCTCGTAAATTCGCATCTCAAGTCATTTGCCCAACGCCATCCGAACCAGTCCTATCCTCTCAGCCTGTGTTGCGGCCTAGACCCAACATCGTCACCCTCGACAAGGCTCTTTTACGGATCCACCAGCAGCATTTGCTCGGATCAATTTCAGCCACACCCCCAGCAGCCGAACCCCAACCCATAGTAGTGTCGGATGATGAAGATGGAGATTGGCTCAGTCTTCGTCCTCCCGGAGAGCCCCAGCAAGGCAAATCCTCTGCATGACCACAGTCAAGCAGTAAGATGATCAGTCTGTTGGTTCATCCTTGATATGAGGGTAGAACTATGTATCCCTAGATGGGTTGCTTCATTTAGCGCGTAGCGCGTTCCTGTTCTGTTGTCTGCTGGTACTGTTGTAGTCCGTATGCTGTGTTTTATGTATGTTTTTGTGCTTTTGTTTTTGTGTTGTTTTTGCTTGTCTCTCTGTCAAGCAGAAATGTTTGACAGGGTTGACATTGTGTTGCTAACAAGATTTTAATTAGTAGATCACATACACTAAATTAACCCTGACTCGTCTCGAGTCTATAATAAAATGCGCGCTGGTGTAGGTATATGTATACCAGGAGTACATATACCCACTAGCATGAACACACTCTAGTATTATTTGTCTGGTGTGTTTTTCATTGCATGTTTATTGCCTCTGTCTGTTTGCTAGCTTAGATTTTACTGCATACTGCACGCATACCCGGTTCACCCACGAGTACATTCGGGCAGTACTCGGGGAAATGCAAAGTCACATATCCCTATCTATCTGTGCATACGCCGTGTGCCGGATTTCCAACTCTAGAAACCCCGCAGAGGCATTTCCGCTTGGAAATTCCTCGTCTCTAATTCTTTTCCCCGATTTCATTTCTGGAGAAACACTGCCAATTTTATTTCACTCGATCCAGTACATCTACCCCGATACAGGTTTCACCCTTGATTCTACCTCGACACCTACGTTTCGTGGAGGAATCCGTGAATTTTTTTCTCGGTGCCCCCAACTCGTTTGAATTTAACCAAAGGGTTAAAAATTAACCCCGAGGTTTTTCTCCGGAGTTGTTATTCTTTCGTTTGTGTTGTAACCCTAGGAATCTCGAGGACGAGATTTCTTTTTAAGGGGGGAAGAGTTGTAACAGCCCCAAAATGGGGTTATCAATTTTTGTGCTATTATTCTCTCCTGGCACTCATTTTCAAAATTTTCTCCTGAGTTTGCTGGATGACCCTGAGAAAAATTTGTCATTTCCAACTTTTTAAAATCCTGCTGATGTCTTTTTCAGTGGGCAAGACCTCATTTGCATCAGCTCAATTCCTCTTAAACCCTAATTCCAAATTTTGGAATTTGGATATGTCCTTTGTGCTTACAAAGGAGCCATCATTTTCTTTGTTCTGTTGATCCTCCCTATTGATCCCAGAGATCATCCTATCTTTCTTAACCTTGGATATGCAAAAATATTGCTAAGTCCAATGCAATATTTTTGAATTATGATTTATTCCTTTTCTTGCCTTTCTGAGGAATAAAATCCAAAGGCATATCTAGCCATCTCCTAAATTCATGAGAATTGGTGGAGTTGATGCTTATGCCTAATCCAAGCTCTGGCAAGTATATTGGCCATAATTAAATAAGGAAAATTGCCTTTTCCTATTTAATGCCAATATTGCATTTCTGCCAATTTCCAAAGGAACTACTATTTTTATACCAGAGAAAATTCCCACATAAATTGTGGAGCTTGTCCTTGCTATATAATCACTAGTTCCATCCTAATATCATGATTCCACACTTCAAAATTTGGCACATGATCCAATGCAAGTTTCTGCCTTCTCTGAAATTTTGCAAAGGAAGTGCTTTATTGTTAAATCCAATTGAGCTGCAATTTGGCAGGGTGTTTAACATTGATAAATAACCCATGTATGCCAAATATGAGCTCAATCCATTCATCCTAGCTCCTTGTGCAATTTTTCAAAGTTTCTGACCAGAATGCAACTTTGTGAAGGAAGTACCTTCATAGAGTGTCAAAATGGGATGAAACTTTTCCATACTCTCCTATATCTCAAATCATCATCCTCCACCCAAATTCAGTTCATTTCATTGAACTATGTGAGCACAGGAGCAATTCTTGTTTTCTGTCCAAATTTTTAGTTTGTGAAGCAAGTGTATTTTATCTTGCTCCATGATGGCTGATAATTTTTCCAAGCCTTCTCCTACTAATATAACATATCTCCACAAGATTGTGGCTCATTTCACTTGACCAATTGCCCTGGGGATTTTTCTGAAGTTTTTGGACAGAAATGATAGCTGTGAAGGAAGTACCATTTTGGTGAGTCCATTTGGTATGAACTTTTTACAGCATCATGGTATGTTCAAATCATCAGGCTGTGCCAAGTTATAGCCCAATCCATCACTCCTAGTGAGTGTTTCATCTTGATTAAGTTTCTGGGTCAGTTTTGGTGGTTGTACAACAACTATGGTAAATAGTTGTCCATTTTACCTCAAAACTCCCAGGACCATAGTCCTTTCTACCCTAAGCCTCCCAGACAACCATTTTACCATTTACCCTCTCTGGTTTATTCTCTAGGATGTTGCCAAGTTTGCAACGGCAAACTTGTGGAGCTTGTTTCACTCATCTCCATTTGTCTCTGCCCGATCTTTCACCATGGTAATACTCCACTCTGGAAGGACTTCGCGGTAGACATGAACTTATATCAGTAAAAACCCCAGAGCGTGCCATGCCAGTGGTGACTACGAGGGCAGCCAGCCAAAATGGTGGTCTAGCCACTGTTCTCGTCGGCAGCGCTGCTCCGACCACCTCTGGCCTCGCCATTAATGTCCAGTAGCCCTCCCCTCCGTGTCGTCTTCCCTCTGGACCTCTGGACCCATTCGTTTTCTTCTCCGGCGAGCCGTGCCAATGACCGTAACAGTGCGCTCCTGTGCATCATCGCCTTCCTCCCTGATGTCCTCTTCCTCCGTTTGTACGCAAGCTTTGCTCGTCTCCGTGACTCTCTGGCGCTCGTCCACTCCCCCCCCCCCGTGACTGCTGCGGTCGGCAAAGCCTCGGCCGGACGCGCTCGGCGGAGACCAGCTTGGGTGCCTTTGCCCCGGCTATAAA
>NC_057808.1:197593515-197596729 GCF_018294505.1 Triticum aestivum | reverse complement strand
CTGGAGATCATCAGCAGCCTCTCCCCGCCTCTACACCTCCCCCACCCCTCCTCTCGTCCCCGGAATCGCTCCTCGACCTCCACCGTTGCCATAGCCGCCGCCTCGGGTCTCCCCCGATTCCGGCGATGCCGTGCTTCCCTCTCCGTTCCCTCACCACCACCGCACCCCCCATGCTCCATTGAGCCGCCCCATAGCCCCGGCTTCCTCTCTCCCTCACCAGAACCCCGTGTTCACCGGCGGCCGAACCAACCCTCCGTCGTGGGCCGTGCAGCTCCCTCCCCGGTGTTCCTCGGCGGAAGCTAGCACCACCCTGAGGTGCCCCTCGCCGGCCTGAGCATTTTGGTAGGTTGCACCACCCGTGAGGTGGCCGGAGTCGCCGGCGATCCTCGTCGGGGCGATCCCCTGCCTCGGCTCGTCGCGCCCCCGAGCGGGAAGAAGAAGAAGGCCAGGCGGGCTCCGCCCAGCGTTGACCCTGTCTCTGGGCCCCGCCTGTCGGCCTCTGCATGCTGACCGGGCCGGCTCGCTGAGCGGGTGTAAGTGGAGACGTCCCGCGCGAATGCGCTTTCGTTTCTCAAAAGCGTACTTCGTCGCGGCTTCAGAGAGAAATGCGTTTTCGTTTTCTGAAAACGTACTTTCTGTCGCGTGCGGTCCGTAATGCGCTTTCCTTTAGTCGAAAGCGTATTCCTCCTCTTCTTCGGGCCAGAATGCGCTTTCCTCTCTGGAAGCGTATTTCTGAGAAAGAAGCGATCTGTTTTCTGTCAGGGGCCAGTTTGTAGGATTTTCTTTACAGATAGGTCCCTGGTAGTTAAACGGTCATATCTTTTTACCCGTAGCTCCGAATCAGGTGATTCCAAAGCCCACGTCTTCGTTTCGTCGAGCCCGTTCTGTTGATATCATTTTCATAATATTTTCACCCAGTGAAAATGACCATTTTGCCCTTGCCCGTAAACAGCCCCCTCCGAGAGAGAACTGTTTCCGGCAAATCTTTTTGCGATCGTTTCACACTTCTTCCCGGAGTATTTGTCGACCCCCAGGCAAGCCAACCTCTTATCATGAGCCCCAAACTTGCATGTTGACTTTGCTTGCACCTTGTGTGTGTGTGTAGTTGTAGTTGTTTCATATCATTTTCATCTGCAGTTATTCCTTTATGCCTGTCATGCATGCTTGCGTTTTCGTGATATCTTTTGCCATGCTAAGTAAAATGTTGTTATTGATAATGCCATGTCACTACTCTACTTTATTTGCATGTCATCATTATACAATGTTGTGAGGAATGTAATGCACCATTGATATGCTATTACTTGGTATTGTCATGTTGTTTATGCTATAGCTGTGCACTTGAGTAGTTCAATATTTTGTTCATGCAATCGTATGCTGCATGCTCATTGTTGCATTCATGTTCATGATGATAGAGAAGGAATTCAAATGACTTAATAATAACAAACCTCCTCCGCCATCGATGGGATCGAGTCATAGTGCCACCAAATCAAACTTTTTCAGTGCAGCCACATTTGCCTTTGTGGAAAGGCCTTAATGCGAGCTATTGTCGTGACCTCTCGCCGGTGCCTCCCACTAGGGAAGGTTATGGGCGTGCTTACCCTGATCAGGTAAGTGGACATAACCTTGTGTGCTCGTTTTTGAGATTTTTGGTACCAGTCCCCGAGTGGGAGTGCCCCGAGTGGGAGTTGACCACGACGGTGGTCGGGGTGTCTTTGGTAGACACGGGGCCACCCAGGACCAGCCCGTTGGGGATTGGGTCGGAGTGGCCGGGAGAGCGTCATGGCAGTAGGTTGGTTTCGTCGGAATGCCGTTGGTCCACCCGAATGGGATGATGAGGCCATGGGTTCCGTGGTGTGGGTACAGTGTGCTACCTCTGCAGAGTGTATAAAGTCTATCGATAGCAACAGTTCGTAGTAGGTCCCACTATCAGGTCTTGGTCGAAATGGAGGATAAACCTGAAATAATTAAATTGGTAAATAAATATGTGATAACAAGAATATGGTAACTTGAACTATGAGATATTCGTGAGGAGTCACAACGATATCTTGATGATGAGATAAGTGGTTGTGATCGCCGTAAGGATCACGGGCCAAATGTTGGTCGTGGTTGTGATCGCCGTAAGGATCACGGTTGGAGACCAAGTGTTGGTCGTGGTTGTGATCGCCGTAAGGATCACGAGTTGTTCTTGAGAAAGACCACTTTGGTGGTGTGTTTGTGATCCAGAGATGATCACAGTTGATAAGAGAGTCCGAGGGACTCGGTGCACAAGTTTGGTTGCATTGCTGGAATAATATATCATTATTTGCATTTAAAGAACCATGATAGAACAGAAGATGATTGCATAATGTTAACATGCTATGTCTGCATTGGATATTATTGGTGGTTTATTTTCAGCATAGTTTCTTGATGCCATGCTATGCTTTGATTGACATGTTAAGTTATGCCGTGATTGAGATAAAATTCTATATTTTGCTATTACAATGTTATAATCATGTTCTAATATGCCATGTCATTGCCATGTTGGTAGATGTTATGATTTTGTTCATGCTTAGTTGATTTTTATCATGCCATGTTTAGTAATTGATATGAGATAGGGTGTTGCATGCGCTCGGTTCTTGCTTTGTCTACAGCTTGTTTGGATGCTATGTATTTGGTTGTCTTGCAAGTACATTCAATGTACTGACCTGGCGTGTCATGCCAGTTTTGTAGGTCGTACTTGTATTGCTCGCTTGATCCGTCATGCTAGGCCGTAATCTTGCCAGTCCTTTGAGTTGTGGAGCCCAGCCAGAGTTGTTATGCTGCCAAACCAAGACTTCCGCCGCCATTTTTATCAGACTTCCGCTATCATTTAATAGCCTTAGGGCTATGCCAGATAATTGCATTCATCAATGATGTAATCTCATATACATGTATTTGATGAATATTTTTGTACCTGGAATGCTGTATTATGGACCTGTCGTGCGTCAGGTGTTATCCTGGGCTGACGTGCGAAGGCCCCCTGCTCCATGTGGATCGGGGTGCCACACCAGAATTGCTTTTTTTTGCCTATTTCAGAGTTTCGCATAAAAAGAATATCAAACGGAGTCCAAACGGAATGATACCTTCGAAAACGTGATTTTTGGAACGAACATGATCCAGAGGACTTGGACCATACGTCAAGAAATCAACCAGGAAGGCACGAGGTAGGGGGGCGCGCTACCCCCCCCCCCCCTAG